>NC_060184.1:16154287-16361787 GCF_021184085.1 Oncorhynchus gorbuscha
CTCTCTCTCTCTCTCTCTCTCTCTCTCTCTCTCTCTCTCTCTCTTTGTCCCCCTCCACTCTCTCTCTGTACCTGAACCCTCTATCTCTCTTTGTCCCCCTCCTCTCTCTCTCTCTCTCTCTCTCTCTCTCTCTCTCTCTCTCTCTCTCTCTCTCTCTCTCTCTCTCTCTCTCTCTCTTCTCTTGCCCCACTCCTCTCTCTGTCCCCCTCCTCTCTCTCTCTGTCCCACTCCCCTCTCTCTCCCTCCCTCTCTTTCTATCTCTCTCCCTCTCTCTCTCACAGTCTCTTTTCCACCTCCTCTCTCTCGTCCCCTCTCTCTGTCGTTATCCCCCTCCTCTCTCTCTCTGTTTGTTCCCTCCTCTCTCTCTCTGTCCCCTCTCTCTCTCTCTGTCCCCCCCTCTCTCTCTCCCTTTGTTCCCTCCTCTCTCTCTCTCTCTCTCTCTCTCTCTCTCTCTCTCTCTCTCTCTCTCTCTCACTTTGTCCCCCTCCACTCTCTCTCTGTACCTGAACCCTCTATCTCTCTGTGTCCCCCTCCTCTCTCTCTCTCTCTCTCTCTCTCTCTCTCTCTCTCTCTCTCTCTCTCTCTCTCTCTCTTTGTCTCACTCCTCTCTCTCTGTCCCCGCCTCTCTCTCTGTCCCACTCCCCTCTCTCTCCCTCCCCTCTCTTTCTATCTCTCTCCCTCTCTCTCTCACAGTCTCTTTTCCACCTCCTCTCTCACACTTTGTCCCCCTCCCCTCTCCCTCTCTTTGTCCCCTGCCCCTCTGTCTCTCTTTGTCCCCCTCTGCTCTCTCTCTCTCTCTCTTTATCTCCCTCCTCTCTCTCTTTCTCTCTCTTTGTCCCCATCATATCTCTCTCTCTCTTTGTCTCACTCCTCTCTCTGTCCCCCACCTCTCTCTATCTTTCTCTTTGTACCCCTCCTCTCTCTCTGTCCCCTTCTCTCTCTTTCTCCCTGGGTGCCCCTCCTCTCTATCTATTTTTGTTCCCCCTCCTCTCTCTGTCGTTATCCCCCTCCTCTCCCTCTGTTTGTTCCCTCAACTTTCTCTCTGTCCCCCTCCTCCTCTCTCTCCCTCTTGCTCTGTCCCCCTCTTCTCTCTCTCTCTCTCTGTTCCACTCCTCTCTCTCTCCCTCTCTCTCTCTCTCTCCTTTGTTCCCTCCCCTCTCTCTCTGTCCCCCTCATCTCTCTCTCTCTCTCTCTCTCTCTCTCTGTCCCCATCCTCTCTCTCTCTCTTTGTCCCCCTCCCCTCGCACTCTCTTTCTCTGTCTCTGTCCACCTCATCTCTCAGTCTTTGTCCCTCTCTCTCTCTCTCTCTCTCCTCTCTCTCTCTCTCTCTCTCTCTCTCTCTCTCTCTCTCTCTCTCTCTCTCTCTCTCTCTCTCTCTCTCTCTCTCTCTCTCTCTCTCTCTCTCTCTCTCTCTCTCTCTCTCTTTGTCCCCTTCTCTCTCTCTGTCTTTGTCCCCTCCCCTCTCTCTCTTTGCTCCCCTCCTCTCTCTCTCTCTCTCTCTCTCTCTCTCTCTCTCTCTCTCTCTCTCTCTCTCTCTCTCTCTCTCTCTCTCTCTCTCTCTCTCTCTCTCTCTCTCTCTCTCACTTTGTCCCCCTCCACTCTCTCTCTGTACCTGAACCCTCTATCTCTCTTTGTCCCCCTCCTCTCTCTCTCTCTCTCTCTCTCTCTCTCTCTCTCTCTCTCTCTCTCTCTCTCTCTCTCTCTCTCTCTCTCTCTCTCTCTCTCTCTCTCTCACTTTGTCCCCCTCCACTCCCTCTCTCTGTACCTGAACCCTCTATCTCTCTCCCCCTCTCCCTCTCTCTCTCTCTCTCTCTCTCTCTCTCTCTCTCTCTCTCTCTCTCTCTCTCTCTCTCTCTCTCTCTCTCTCTCTCTCTCTCTCTCTCTCTCTTTGTCTCACTCCTCTCTCTGTCCCCGCCTCTCTCTCTGTCCCACTCCCTCTCTCTCCCTCCCTCTCCCTCCCCTTCTATCTCTCTCCCTCTCTCTCTCACAGTCTCTTTTCCACCTCCTCTCTCACACTTTGTCCCCCTCCCTCTCCCCCTCTCTTTGTCCCCTGCCCCTCTGTCTCTCTTTGTCCCCCTCTGCTCTCTCTCTCTCTCTCTTTATCTCCCTCCTCTCTCTCTTTCTCTCTCTTTGTCCCCATCATATCTCTCTCTCTCTTTGTCTCACTCCTCTCTCTGTCCCCCACCTCTCTCTATCTTTCTCTTTGTACCCCTCCTCTCTCTCTGTCCCCTTCTCTCTCTTTCTCCCTGGGTGCCCCTCCTCTCTATCTATTTTTGTTCCCCCTCCTCTCTCTGTCGTTATCCCCCTCCTCTCCCTCTGTTTGTTCCCTCAACTTTCTCTCTGTCCCCCTCCTCCTCTCTCTCCCTCTTGCTCTGTCCCCCTCTTCTCTCTCTCTCTCTCTGTTCCACTCCTCTCTCTCTCCCTCTCTCTCTCTCTCTCCCTTTGTTCCCTCCCCTCTCTCTCTGTCCCCCTCATCTCTCTCTCTCTCTCTCTCTCTCTCTCTCTGTCCCCATCCTCTCTCTCTCTCTTTGTCCCCCTCCCCTCGCACTCTCTTTCTCTGTCTCTGTCCACCTCATCTCTCAGTCTTTGTCCCTCTCCTCTCTCTCTCTCTCTCTCTCTCTCTCTCTCTCTCTCTCTCTCTCTCTCTCTCTCTCTCTCTCTCTCTCTCTCTCTCTCTCTCTCTCTCTCTCTCTCTTTGTCCCCTTCTCTCTCTCTGTCTTTGTCCCCTCCCCTCTCTTTGCTCCCTCTCTCTCTCTCTCTCTCTCTCTCTCTCTCTCTCTCTCTCTCTCTCTCTCTCTCTCTCTCTCTCTCTCTCTCTCTCTCTCTCTCTCTCTCTCTCTCTCTCTCTCTCTCTCTCTTTGTCCCCCACCCCTTTCTCTCTCTGCCCCCTTCTCTCTCTCTGTCCCCCTCCTCTCTCTCTGTCCCCCTTTTCTCTCTCTCTCTCTCTATATATATATATGTCCTCCTCTATTTATCTCTCTATTCTTCTTTTTTCCTCCTCTCTCTCTTCACCTCTAAAGCCCATCCCATCTGTATCATGTTGGAAATCAAACCCCCTCTGACAATTACATCATGTTGCTCCCAACCAGACACTGAACCATTGAGAGCCACGGTCAATGTCGTTGGCCACCGACCAAGGTGCTTACACCGAGGGTGAGCCAGCAGCACAGTCTGCAGATGCTCCCACCAATATAATTAGGTTATGCATACAGTCACATTCACATGCACACTCACTGACGCTCTAAAAGTACATAGTACACACCATTCAAATCCTCTTATAGAGAATTGATCCTGAAGTGAATCACTATAGCTGACATCATTTTGGGTGACATCATTTTCTCGTGCGGTGTAGAAAGAAAAGCGGATTCAGGTTGACTGGCGATGTAAATGAAATGGAGGGTGAAAGTCCTAATTCTGAGTAATGTCCTGTCACTACTCATTGTCAGGCAGTAGAGAGGCAGAGGAGAAACCAGACACTGAAGAAAAGAAATGAAATCACCATCATCACAACCTCACAGACACACCTCCCTCCCTTTCTTCTTCTCGCATACAGAGGTTTTCCCTCTGACTCTCTGTCTGCACAGTAACATACTTTTTCTCAAGTTAATTCTGACCGTAAGTGTGTGTGTTTCATTTATTTTGACTTCCATGGTAATGGAAAGACTATGGTTTCATGGAATTTTATGCAAATATTGGAATTATCCCGTCAATTTGGGAGGCATCCCCAGTCTACACAACGCTACTAAATAGAAGCCTGATGTCATTTCTAATGTTGGGAGGAGGATATATTTTCTGTGTTGCAGACAGTCAGACAGGGAGAAATCCCCTGGTAATGAATAAAAACACCTTACTCCCCCCTCTTTGTCTCCACTCGTACAAACAGCCCCCTGCCATGGGGTTGACGATACAACACGGGAGGCACCCGTTCCATAACACCTCTACTGAACTAATGAGGTGCCCCCCCTCCCCCTCCTCCACATCCCCCATCTCAGAAGCAGCATCACATTAGTGGAAACCAAGGCTGTTCTCAGGGCAGGTTGCAGCTAGATATGTTCGAGTCACGTCGGGGACAATTTTTGCATTTTAGGTAACCCTAACTATTTTCCTAACATTAACCTAATTCTCTCAGTTTTCCTAACCTGCTATGAAAAGTCACTTCTGCTAGTCAAAGCCAGCAAACCTGCCCCGAGAACAGTCTTGGTTTCCACTAATTAGATACAGCGTCTGATCCCTTCGCTTTGCTGGTCCCCCTCCCCCTCCCCATCTGTCTCCTACCCCTCTCCTCATCCACCTCCCCTGCCTCCCCCTCTCCTCCTTCTCCTCATCCACCTCCCCTGCCTCCCCCTCTCTTCCTTCTCCTCATTCACCCTCCCCTGCCTCCCCCTCTCCTCCCTCTCCTCCCTCTCCTCATCCACCTCCCCTGCCTCCCCCTCTCCTCCCTCTCCTCATCCACCTCCCCTGCCTCCCCCTCTCCTCCCTCTCCTCATCCACCCTCCCCTGCCTCCCCCTCTCCTCCTTCTCCCCATCCACCTCCCCTGCCTCCCCCTCTCCTCCCTCTCCTCATCCACCTCCCCTGCCTCCCCCTCTCCTCCCTCTCCTCATCCACCCTCCCCTGCCTCCTCCTCTCCTCCCTCTCCCCATCCACCTCCCCTGCCTCCCCCTCTCCTCCCTCTCCTCATCCACCTCCCCTGCCTCCCCCTCTCCTCCCTCTCCTCATCCACCCTCCCCTGCCTCCTCCTCTCCTCCCTCTCCTCATCCACCTCCCCTGCCTCCCCCTCTCCTCCCTCTCCTCATCCACCCTCCCCTGCCTCAGCCGTTCTGCTTCCGTCCCTCTCCTCTTCCACCATCCACCCTTTCCCTCCACCCCCACTTCCCTGCGTCAACCGCACTGCATCCATCCTTCCCCCACCGGCACCATACTGCCTCCCCCACTTTGCCCCATCCCCAAAGAGACCGGCATCTGCAAACCCACTGTTTAAGGGAAAGAAAAGCTCTCTGCACTTTAGGTTACTATACTATACACCTGACTCTGAGTGTGAGGAGCCACCTGATCCTTAGCTAGCGTGAGGAGCCACCTGATCCTGGGCTAGTGTGAGGAGCCACCTGACCCTGGGCTAGTGTGAGGAGCCAGCTGATCCTGGGCTAGTGTGAGGAGCCACCTGACCCTGGGCTAGTATGAGGAGCCACCTGATCCTGGGCTAGTGTGAGGAGCCACCTGATCCTGGGCTAGTGTGAGGAGCCACCTGATCCTGGGCAGTGTGAGGAGCCACCTGATCCTGAGCTAGTGTGAGGAGCCACCTGACCCTGGGCTAGTGTGAGGAGCCACCTGACCCTGGGCTAGTGTGAGGAGCCACCTGACCCTGGGCTAGTGTGTGGAGCCACCTGACCCTGGGCTAGTGTGAGGAGCCACCTGACTCTGGGCTAGTGTGAGGAGCCACCTGACCCTGGGCTAGTGTGAGGAGCCACCTGATCCTGGGCTAGTGTGAGGAGCCACCTGACCCTGGGCTAGTGTGAGGAGCCACCTGACCCTAGGCTAGTGTGAGGAGCCACCTGATCCTGGGCTAGTATGAGGAGCCACCTGATCCTGGGCTAGTGTGAGGAGCCACCTGACCCTGGGCTAGTGTGAGGAGCCACCTGACCCTGGGCTAGTGTGAGGAGCCACCTGACCCTGGGCTAGTGTGAGGAGCCACCTGATCCTGGGCTAGTATGAGGAGCCACCTGATCCTGGGCTAGTGTGAGGAGCCACCTGACCCTGGGATAGTGTGAGGAGCCACCTGACCCTGGGCTAGTGTGAGGAGCCACCTGATCCTGGGCAGTGTGAGGAGCCACCTGATCCTGAGCTAGTGTGAGGAGCCACCTGACCCTGGGCTAGTGTGAGGAGCCACCTGACCCTAGGCTAGTGTGAGGAGCCACCTGACCCTGGGCTAGTGTGAGGAGCCAATTTAGGAACAACTATATGTGTTATATTTTACGGTAAAAAAGGGTCCTGTTATAACCAGGAAGCAGTCCTATAACTGCAATGTTTACCAGACTTGTAAATAATTCATTTGCCAGGGTTAATGAAAATATGCTAAGCAGAGTGTGTGTGTGGTTGTGTGTGTGTCTCTTGATATTCAAAGAAATTATAGTAATGTCAATCACCTCCTGTCCCTAGTAATTCAAACGAGTGCTTATTTTAATTACACACCAGCGGAGGAAATCAAGACGTACGGCAGAGGAAATTAAGCCCTGAGATTATTTGTTTGTAGTGAGAGACGAAATGGCACAGATTTTTAATAGCAATATTTTTTTTATATTTGGATTTATAGATGGTGGGCAGGTTCATTTTGAGGTGAGGGGGGGGGATAAAATCCGTCCTGATGATGAGCTCTCACCATCTGTTCACAACTGATTCCCAAATGGCACCTATTCCCTATATAGTGCACTACTTTTGACCAGAGCCCCATAGGGAATAGGATGATATTTGGGACACAACCCATGTGTAACTGGCGTCTATTCAAATACACTAGTGGTTAATTAGAGGTGCATTGTTAACGTCTAGTAAATGATTGGATAGTTTTAATGAGTGACAGAGGAAAACAAAGCAGCAATACATGTCTTCGGTGGGGTGTGTCCAAATGGCATCCTATTTTTTTTTACAATAGGCCTGTTCAAATGTGGTGCACTATTAAAGGAATAGGGTATCATTTGGGATGCAGCTCTTGTGTAGCATGTAAGTACAGTGTGTGCCCTCGTGGCCTCAATCCTGCCCCGGTAGATAGCTCTAACTCCTTCTGTGTTTACACAATGACAGATCCCTCCTGAGTGGCTCAGGCCCAGGTCCCAAAGGAGGAATGAGAGAGTGAGAGTGAAGAGGGGCTAAGTAGTGATTCCAACATGCATCCATCATTCACCTGCCACTCAGCGGCCAAAAGAAGCTCCATCGTCCAATTCCTCCAACCCCCTCAACTCTTTACCTCATCCTGTCACATGCCAGCTCTAACCGGAGCTCCCACTGTGCTACCTCAGTCATTCAACTAGTCCAGGGCACCTCCTCCTTCTTCTTCTTTGTAAATGCAGTCTCTCTTTCTCTGTTCCTTTTTACTTTTTCACTCCTCCTCCGTCTCTCTCTTCCTCCCCTTTCTTCCTCCCCTCCCCTCCCCAGTACTCAGTGACAAGAATAGGAGCTGCTTATAGGAGCTGGGACACCTGGGTTTTGCGACACGAAGTTAGATAAACGTGAGCAGAGTCATCAAGCATGTATTGAAGATCGTGGTCATGCCATCCTGTTGATGAGGAGAATACAGAGGGATTCCATATCCATTTGTTTCAAAAGACCACAACCATCTGTCAATAGATACATTTCATTAGCTTTTAATAGATCTCATTTCTATCTTTGATTTATGTGGGGTAAGTTCACTGAGATAATTCGGAGGGAGCAACTCTCAAGGTTTAAACTTCATTTAACAGTCATTCAGTTTGGGAATACTTGCTTTTCATCTCCATATTAAAGATGTCTCCCAAGGAAATTACTATCAAAGGTGACGCATAAAATAGTTACGATAATGAGAAAGAGGGAATACAAACCTGTCAACAACTGGTCTGATCGTTAAACTGAATAAGTTCCCTCTGTGGTACGAAACTGATTCTATGACGACACGCAATGTTTTCATCATCATCACCAAACTCAAAGACAAAAACTCCTCCATGTGGTGAAGAGACAGTCAAGACATGGTCTGGGCCCCAGGATGAAAGGAGCCTCGTCTGCGAGCCCCAGTGAACACTGATTCGGGCCCATTTAGATGTACACTCGTGACATTAGGGCCTCAGAACAGTGCCAGCGGTCTGTTCTCATTTCCTATAGGAGGCCGTGGCTGTGTACCAAATTACACCCTATTCCCTTATTAGTGCACTATGTATGACCAGGGCCCATGAGGCCTACGGACTTCCTGCTGTCTGTTTATGGCTGTGGAGCAGCCCTCCTTCTCTATTGACCGAAGGTAATTCATCTTCTTGTCTGTGTCCCAAATGGTACCATTTTCCCTTTATAGTGCACTACATAGGAAATAGGGTACCATTTGCGAGGCAGCCCTTATCTCTTGGCTCGGGTCCAATGTAGAGAAACATTAGCGACATCATTCCGGACCCACCGGCACCCTACTGACCTCGAGATTTGATCATTATTAACAGGATGGGATGGAAGAAATGATTTGGTACCTTGTTAGCCACTTGGAGAGATTTATCTGGTCGACTGACGCGGATCATTTTAGGACCAAACAGTAAACTAGTGTTCACTGACCTTGTAAGTTACCTTATCTAGTCCGTATGTTGCCTATCAAATGCTATTGACACTTTCATGTGCAGAAATATACATTATACTGTATATTCAGTTAAATTCTATACCGTATAGCCTTCTTAACCATTGACTGGAAGCACCGGTTTGCTTTACTTATAAGCACGTTACTCACATTGCTTTTGAAACAAACTTTAAAGAACGTCTCTTTACTTAGTGTTGAAAAATGATCCTACTACAGTAGCTATACAGCCAGAGCTTGAAGCCTCTCTCAGAAAGATAGTGATAACCTTTTCTTTTCTGAAGTTCTAGAAGTGTCCATGGCTATAAGACTGTTTCAGGAGGTTATTTCTATTTAGATGTATATCCCTCTAGTTTGAGGTATGATAACAAAAATGGAGACCTTTTGACTGTATTATTTTTTAACTTGGTTGAGATATGAAACTGCAGAAATCTTTTCTGCCATTTTTCTGAGATTTAATTCAGATTCCATCCCAAATGGCACCCTATTCCCTATATGGTGCAATAGTTTTGACCAGGGCGCTATTGGCCCTAGTTAAAAGTAGTGCAATGTAAAGGATAATAGGGTGCCATTTGGGAAGCACGCTCAGACTTCTAGGATATCAGAGCGCATCCCTCAAAAGTTTCATCCTCAAAAAACCAGAGCATCATTATTGCAGATAATTGGATTTCTGAGTGATAAGACTGGTGTCTGTTTTTGCATTAATCTGCTGTGCTAAGAGCATATTCTGCAGATCAATTGGATAAGATCAGACCATCTGTCTGTGGAGTTGCCAGTCAAATGATGAAAAAGGACAAACTTAGAGTCCATCAAAGGGCAAAGTCAGTAGCCTCTAAAATGACGAAAAGGAAAAGGAAATTAGATAGGCGTCAAGGATCCAGCATAATACTAAAACTAGCATGAAATGTCAACAGCCCTATTGCTGCTAGTGGCACACAGTATCAATGATGTTTTATGACATTTACGGATACAACAGACAGGGAACTCATGCCTTGTTCAATATGAAATGAGTGCTGCTTCATGAATGCAGCTGCATTTAGATGCCTCCCCAATTTGTCATAACAGGAAATGATGATCGATGTAAAAGCCGACTCGGTCCTACAGGATTATTCTTTTTTTATATACAATTACCCATGTGGTTACTACATTTGACAAAATGGCTTGAAAATCATGTAAGAGTACCTAAGGTTATTTGAGTTTAAAGGGGACGTAATGACTACGTTACTTTGAGACTTAACTTTTCAGAGACAGAGAAAGTCTCAGAGGAACTGAAAGACGTAGTAATACAGTATCTAGCTGTAATATCTTATACTGTACCTAATATCTAGTAATATCTAGCTGTAATATCTTATACTGTACCTACTATCTAGTAATATCTAGCTGTAATATCTTATACTGTACCTAATATCTAGTAATATCTAGCTGTAATATCTTATACTGTACCTAATATCTAGTAATATCTACCTGTAATATCGTATACTGTACCTAATATCTAGTAATATCTAGCTGTAATATCGTATACTGTACCTAATATCTAGTAATATCTACCTGTAATATCGTATACTGTACCTAATATCTAGTAATATCTAGCTGTAATATCTTATACTGTACCTAATATCTAGTAATATCTAGCTGTAATATCTTATACTGTACCTAATATCTAGTAATATCTAGCTGTAATATCTTATACTGTACCTAATATCTAGTAGTATCTAGCTGTAATATCTTATACCGTACCTAATATCTAGTAATATCTAGCTGTAATATCTTATACTGTACCTAATATCTAGTAATATCTAGCTGTAATATCTTATACTGTACCTAATATCTAGTAGTATCTAGCTGTAATATCTTATACCGTACCTAATATCTAGTAATATCTAGCTTTAATATCTTATATCGTACCTAATATCTAGTAATATCTAGCTGTAATATCTTAAACTGTATCTAATATCTAGTAATATCTAGCTGTAATATCTTATACAGTACCTAATATCTAGTAATATCTAGCTTTAATAGCTTATACCGTACCTAATATCTAGTAATATCTAGCTGTAATATCTTAAACTGTATCTAATATCAAGTAATATCTAGCTGTAATATCTTATACTGTATCTAATATCAAGTAATATCTAGCTCTAATATCTTAAACTGCATCTAATATCTAGTAATATCTAGCTGTAAAATCGTACACTGTACCTAATATCAAGTAATATCTAGCTGTAAAATCGTACACTGTACCTAATATCTAGTAATATCTAGCTGTAATATCTTATACTGTAAATAATATCTAGTAATATCTAGCTGTAATATCTTATACTGTATCTAATATCTAGTAATATCTAGCTGTAATATCTTATACTATATCTAATATCTAGTAATATCTAGCTGTAATATATTATACTGTATCTAATATCTAGTAATATCTAGCTGTAATATCTTATACTATATCTAATATCTAGCTGTAATATCTTATACTGTATCTAATATCTAGCTGTAATATCTTATACTGTATCTAATATCTAGCTGTAATATCTTATACTGTATCTAATATCTAGCTGTAATATCTTATACTGTATCTAATATCTAGTAATATCTAGCTGTAATATCTTGTACTATATCTAATATCTAGTAATATCTAGCTGTAATATATTATACTGTATCTAATATCTAGTAATATCTAGCTGTAATATCTTATACTGTATCTAATATCTAGTAATATCTAGCTGTAATATCTTATACTATATCTAATATCTAGCTGTAATATCTTATACTGTATCTAATATCTAGCTGTAATATCTTATACTGTATCTAATATCTAGTAATATCTAGCTGTAATATCTTATACTGTATCTAATTTCTAGTCATATCTAGCTGTAATATATTATACTGTATCTAATATCTAGTAATATCTAGCTGTAATATCTTATACTATATCTAATATCTAGCTGTAATATCTTATACTGTATCTAATATCTAGCTGTAATATCTTATACTATATCTAATATCTAGTAATATCTAGCTGTAATATATTATACTGTATCTAATATCTAGTAATATCTAGCTGTAATATCTTATACTATATCTAATATCTAGCTGTAATATCTTAAACTGTATCTAATATCTAGCTGTAATATCTTATACTGTACCTAATATCTAGTAATATCTAGCTGTAATATCTTATACTGTATCTAATATCTAGTAAGATCTAGCTGTAATATCTTATACTGTATCTAATTTCTCGTCATATCTAGCTGTATCTTAAATATGAACCTGTGGGATCAGTACAAGTGGAGATGATTTTGTTTTTCTGTATACCCCAATCCATTGGACCATCCGTCTGTCCGTCTGTGTCCAGGTGTACTTGAGATGTCGAGAGATGGCTAACATAAGTGCAAATTCAGAGGCTGTCCATGCACCTTATAATATATTTAACATGGAAAGAAATCTATAGCGCTCTGAGAACCATACAACATCCACCATTCCAAAGCTGTAAATGACTTGCTGAAGTGCTTGGGCGGCTGTCTCTTTCAAATGCAAATGTATGCATTTCACGCATGTCTTCTGTGTGCCGACACCACACTGCAGCTGTCTGCTGTTTATCAGTAGACCCACTGGGTCTCTAATGAATATCTCTGTGTCTGCCAGTGTGCATAGGGCTGATAATCAGGTTAAGAAGCACAGGACTTAACAGGGCCTCTAATTCTGCATCAGCGGCCATGTCCCAAATGGTAATCTGTTCCCTATGTAGTGCACTACTTTTGACCAGGGCACATAGGTTCAGGTCAAAAGTACTGCACTATGTAGGGAACAGGGTGCTTTTGGGACTCAACCAGTGCTACCGCTGTGCGCCAGCCCAGGCCAGAGAAAAAGACTGACAGAGAAGCGTCAGCACCAAGAATGCAATTTCACGGTTAGAAAAACAAGGGCGAGGACTTTACCATATCAGTGTTTCTTATATGATTTCGTAGTTTCTTATGAGGTTGAATTCAACTTGGCATCTACCGCGGTATCTCTTGTGTCAGCCTAGCCAAGTGGCTATTGTTGAAGCCTTTGCTTTGTTGAAGTTGGCTCGGTTCTGGAACGACTGAACACTCAATACCATACAGTATAGGACCTCTTTCATAGAACACTTAGTTATGTTCAAACAGTTTACACCATGAGTCAGAGTATTTTACACTTCTTACTCTATATGGCCTATCTATATGAAGCTCTTGAATGGATCCTGAATTAACGACAACAAGTGTTGTACCTGGAAAATTATTATTAGACGCCCCCAGCTGAGGTAATAAACACCAACGAGGCCATAGTACTTGAATGAAGAACTGCGCGGTGAGAGCTGTATGTCAAGCATGTTATAATTTTCCAATTAGTTTATTCATTCTTATTGGCGCTGGGAGATGACAGCGAGAATGCTAAATAATGTTGCACTCCTCCTCCCAGGGCACACGGTAGGAAAATGCTAAACAGAAGATAATGAACACAATGGCTCTTCTAAATGTCTCTTAATTAACTCAATGTGAATCTTTAACATATTCACACAGGGGCTCAAATGTGTGTTTTAGTGATAAAGAAAAAAGATTCCCCCCAATAATAATAATAATGGCTTATTAATTGGGTTTCTGAAGTAATGCAGATGTTTTAATGGAGAGACTTTGGAGCCGAGGGTGAGGTTTGGTCAGTTGGGGAGATGGAGCAGAGATGGAAGAGTGGGAGAGAGGGAAGGAGGGAGAGAGGGAGCGAGAGAGGGAAGGACAGAGGGAGGGAAAGCAGGAGAGTGGAAGAGAGGGAGAGATGGAAGGACAGTGGGAGGGAAAGCAGGAGAGTGGGAGAGAGGGAGAGAGGGAAGGACAGAGGGAGAGAAAGCAGGAGAGTGGAAGAGAGGGAGAGAGGGAAGGACGGCGGGAGGGAGAGAGAGAGTGGAAGAGTGGAAGAGAGAGGGGAGGGAGGGAGGGAGGGAGGGAGGGAGGGAGGGAGGGAGGGAGGGAGGGAGGGAGGGAGGGAGGGAGGGAGGGAGGGAGGGAGGGAGGGAGAGTGGGAGGGAGGGAGGGAGAGCGGGAGAGTGGAAGAGAGGGAAGGACGGCGGGAGGGAGAGAGAGAGAGGAAGAGAGGGAAGGATGGAGGGAGGGTGGGAGAGAGGGAGAGTGGGAGAGAGGGAGAGTTGGAGAGAGGGAAGGACAGAGGGAGGGAGAGAGGGAGAGAGAATGGGAGGAGGGAGAGATGGAAGGACAGAGGGAGGAAGAGAGAGAGAGGGGGGGGGAGAGAGGGAGAGGGGAGAGAGGGAAGGACAGAGGGAGGGAGAGAGGGAGAGGAGGAGGAGGGAGAGTGGGAGAGAGGGAAGGACAGAGGGAGGGAGAGAGGAAAAGAGACTGGGAGGAGGGAGAGATGGAGAGTGGGAGAGAGGGAAGGACAGAGGGAGGGAAGGAGGGAGAGAGGGAGAGTGGGAGAGAGGGAAGGACTAGAGGGAGGGAATGAGGGCGAGGGAAAGAGGGAGAGTGGGAGGGAATAGGCCCAGCAGTACTGAGCTCCCTAAGTAAAAGGAGGACCTAGAGGCTAAATGACTTCATGTCTTGAATAATATGTGTAGACTTTTTTAATAGAACAGAATACACAGCAGTACACACTCATGTGTAATTTCATAAGGTGCAATAACTGGGCTCTGTGCAATATGTTGATTTTACTATGTGTTGTGTGTCTTACAACACACATTCATCAGGTCCAACAGCAATATGTGCAATGAACTTTATGTGTAATGTGTATGTTTTTAAACATGTCTGTATGTCCTGCCTGTTGTTTTTAAATGTCTGATGTATGTATGTTGTCCTTTTGTATAAAATGTGTTAATGTTTATCTGTTCACCTGCCCGGGGGCTACAGAGGTAAATGAGCTGTTAGCTAAATCTGGTGCAACACTTCTCTCACTTTTGAAATGTGTGTTTTTGTTGTAATTGTCCCTATCCAAATAAACTTAATAAGTAACAAAATAAATACATAAATAAAAGTACTGTAGATTATAACTAATGGCAGTATTGGCAAAAGACTGTGAGTGCAAAAAACAGGAGTCCTCAATGGAATCTATTGGTGGGGTGTTCTATCAGGATTTATTTGCAAAGATTGCAATTTTTTTCTAAAATACTACAGTCTAAAATGTGTCTATGTCTAGCGCACTTTAACTTTGTTTACTCTTCTTTTAGGTATCTGTCCATGTAACTCTATTTTTCGCAAAGTATTTAATTGCAAGTGCTGTTGCCAACTGCTGCTTTTAACTTGAGGATGTTACTCTGTACTGCGTAGTGTACGGTCAGATTTTCTTTAAAGTAACAGCAATAGCAAAACTTTTACAGCACACTTACTACGGGGTGAGCTTGTTTGTCCTGAATTTGAACCATCATAGTTGTACAGACTGAGCAAAATCGATATATCGAGGAGAAAGTCCTTATCTAGGCAATTAAGTCTTGGCCAACAGGAATCCTAATCTATCTGCCCATAAACTGCATGGGACCACCTTCCACTAGGAAGACTTCTTAAGCAGATACGTCTTCAGATCTGGCCCACTGCAGAGACTCTGAGGGCAGGCAGGAGAGAGAGCACCGCAAAGAGACTCGCTTTTACTCATTCAAGAGATGAGAGCGAAGGAAAGATAGAGAGATAGGGGAGGGAGAGAGAGAGAGGGAGCAGGAGCGGGAGGGAGAGAGGGAGAGGGAGCGGAAGAGGGAGCGGGAGAGGGAGAGGGAGAGGGAGAGGGAGAGGGAGAGGGAGAGGGAGAGGGAGCAGGAGAGGGAGAGGGAGAGGGAGAGGGAGAGGGAGAGGGAGAGGGAGAGGGAGAGGGAGAGGGAGAGGGAGAGGGAGAGGGAGGGAGGGAGAGGGAGAGGGAGAGGGAGAGGGAGAGAGGGAGCGGGAGAGGGAGCGGGAGAGAGGGAGAGGGAGAGGGAGAGGGAGAGGGAGAGGGAGAGGGAGAGGGAGAGGGAGAGGGAGCGGGAGCGGGAGAGGAAGCGGGAGAAAGGGAGAGGGAGAGGGAGCGGGAGAGGGAGCGGGAGAGAGGGACGGGAGAGGAGAGGGAGCGGGAGCGGGAGCGGGAGAGGGAGAGGGAGAGGGAGAGGGAGCGGGAGAGGGAGAGGGAGGGGGAGAGGGAGAGGGAGCGGGAGAGGGAGAGGGAGGGGGAGCGGGAGAGGGAGAGGGAGAGGGAGAGGGAGAGGGAGAGGGAGAGGGAGAGGGAGAGGGAGAGGGAGCGGGAGAGGGAGCGAGAGAGGGAGAGGGAGCGGGAGAGGGAGCGGGAGCGGGAGAGAGGGAGCGGGAGAGGGAGAGGGAGAGGGAGAGGGAGAGAAAGAGAGGGAGAGGGAGCGGGAGAGGGAGAGGGAGAGGGAGCGGGAGCGGGAGAGAGGGAGCGGGAGAGGGAGAGGGAGTGGGAGAGGGAGGGGGAGCGGGAGCGGGAGAGGGAGAGGGAGAGGGAGAGGGAGAGGGAGAGGGAGAGGGAGAGGGAGAGGGAGCGGGAGAGGGAGCGAGAGAGGGAGAGGGAGCGGGAGAGGAGCGGGAGCGGGAGAGAGGGAGCGGGAGAGGGAGAGGGAGAGGGAGAGGGAGAGAAAGAGAGGGAGAGGGAGCGGGAGAGGGAGAGGGAGAGGGAGCGGGAGCGGGAGAGAGGGAGCGGGAGAGGGAGAGGGAGTGGGAGAGGGAGGGGGAGCGGGAGAGGGAGAGGGAGAGGGAGCGGGAGAGGGAGCGAGAGAGGGAGAGGGAGCGGGAGAGGGAACGGGAGAGAGGGAGCGGGAGAGGGAGAGGGAGAGGGAGAGGGAGAGGGAGAGGGAGGAGGGGAGAGAAAGAGAGGGAGAGGGAGAGAAAGAGAGGGAGAGGGAGCGGGAGAGGGAGAGGGAGACGGAGAGGGAGAGGGAGAGGGAGAGGGAGAGGGAGCGGGAGAGGGAGAGGGAGAGAGCGGGAGCGGGAGAGGGAGAGGGAGAGGGAGAGGGAGAGAGGGAGAGGGAGAGGGAGAGGGAGAGGGAGAGGGAGAGGGAGAGGGAGAGGGAGAGGGAGCGATAGAGAAATATAAACCTGTCTAACCAGGAGGTTTTATGCCGACAACTTTTTGCCAACCTTTATTTATATCTAAAAGGTATTGCCAGCAACAAAGTCCTACTTTTAGTTCCGCCAACCGACCTAGTCATGATTGCGGTATTATGTTTAAAAGTCCTGTCAGCCCCTCAATATAAATGTTCCCTTTCATCTTACAAGCCCAGGCCAGAGAAAAAGACTGCCAGAGATGCGTCAGCACCAAGGATGCAACTTCACAGTTAGAAAAACAAGGGTGAGGTTTTACGATACCAGTGTTTCTTATACAATTTCATAGATTCTTATGACTCTACCGCGGTATCTCTTGTGTCAGCCTAGCCAAGTGGCTATTGTTGAAGCGTTTGCTTTGTTGAAGTTGGCTCAGTTCTGGAACGACTGAACACTCAATACCATACAGTATAGGACCTCTTTCATAGAACACTTAGTTATGTTCAAACAGTTTACACCATGAGTCAGAGTATTTTACACTTCTTACTCTGTATGGCCTATCTATATGAAGCTCTTGTGATTGATTGTGGTATTATGTTCAAAAGTCTCGCCAACTCCTCAGTATAAATGTTCCCTTTCATCAAGTATTAAATCAATGAAAATTCTATTGTTGTTCTCCGACAACAAACTTGTTCTTGTAATTATGAAAAAGTATACCTTAACAAAACGGCAGTCTGCATGACATCACAGCAGCCTGGCCCAACAGTCTGCAATGACATCACAGCGGCCTGGTTCAAGAGTCTGCATGACATCACAGCAGCCTCGTCCAACAGTCTGCATGACATCACAGCAGCCTGGTTCAACAGTCTGCATGACATCACAGCAGCCTCGTCCAACAGTCTGCAATGACATCACAGCAGCCTGGTTCAAGAGTCTGCATGACATCACAGCAGCCTCGTCCAACAGTCTGCATGACATCACAGCAGCCTGGTTCAACAGTCTGCATGACATCACAGCAGCCTGGTTCAACAGTCTGCATGACATCACAGCAGCCTGGTCCAACAGTCTGCATGACATCACAGCAGCCTGGTCCAACAGTCTGCATGACATCACAGCAGCCTGGTTCAACAGTCTGCATAACATCACATCAGCCTGGTCCAACAGTCTGCATGACATCACAGCAGCCTGGTCCAACAGTCTGCATGACATCACAGCAGCCTGGTTCAACAGTCTGCATAACATCACAGCAGCCTGGTCCAACAGTCTGCATGACATCACAGCAGTCTGGTCCAACAGTCTGCATGACATCACAGCAGCCTGGTTCAACAGTCTGCATAACATCACAGCAGCCTGGTCCAACAGTCTGCATGACATCACAGCAGTCTGGTCCAACAGTCTGCATGACATCCCATCAGTCTGGTCCAACAGTCTAAAGGAAATCCCATCAGTCTGGTCCAACAGTCTAAAGGAAATCCCATCAGTCTGGTCCAACAGTCTAAAGGAAATCCCATCAGTCTGGTCCAAATACCAACATTACCTGCTCAATTCTTTTGCACACAAAAAAACACCCGTTTTAAAAATGTATTTAGGATATGTAAATCTAGCAAGCCAGGCAACTAAAAGCAACTTTCTATGAAATGTTTTGGTTTGTTGCTAGCTTGTTAGCTTGCTAGCCAGCTCATATGATTAGCAGACACCGGTCTTAACCACACGATCAAAGTTGAATATCTCTTGCCCAGTTGCCGCCAAATCTATGGCAATATAAAAGGTGAACAGGTGAACAACTATAAAGAGGTAAAGATGGGGCTCATATAAAGATCATATAAACATTGCCCAATTGATTTTACAGACAACATACTGTGAGTTCTAAGTGAAAGAAGAAATCGAGTAAAAGTAAGAGACGAGAGCGGGGCAGGGATCGTCATAAGATGGAGGTGCTGAGGAAGTGGTGCGTCTTGTCGGTTCCTGCTCGATTGTTCTTTTTTTAGGGTTATTTTTGCGTTCATTATTACTTTGTTTGCTCAGAATATTGGAGCAATCATTTCCACCACTTCCGGATCATGAATCAGAAGCTACACCCTTATCTCTCAGCCTCCCAGATCTGGAATACTACATCATCTCCTTTATTCCCCTCACAGTGGTCTTACCTGTTCCTGCTGACCAAGGCGATCCCTATGGATTGAGTAGGTACGACTAGGGGGAGGTGTATGCTTATCAACAATTCCTGGCGTACCGAAGTTGAAAGAATCTCAAGCTCCTGTTCACCTGACCTGGAGTTTCTGATGCTAAAATGCCAACCCCACTATATGCTGAGGGAAATCACTGCTGTGTACTTATGCCACAAGCAAACATCAAGGCGGCACTCAGCAAACTGTACAAGAACATTAGCCAGCAAGAATCATCTCACCTGGAAACAGTCTTTATTGTTGGGGGTGATTTTAACCAAGCAGGTTTAAAACAAATTCTTCCACAATATCATGTATCCTGCCCCACGAGAAGAAACAATGTGCTGGACCATGTACTGTATATACGAACATCCGTGAACCGTACAAAACCATCTCCTGCCCCCACTTCGGCCAATCAGATTACATCTCTCGGTTCTTACTCCCCACCTACAATCAGCAACTCAAGAAGGAGCCACCAACACAGAACGGAAGATTTTCACACATTCATCCACCCAGGACTAATCCATAAACATTTAGGAATATACATTGTCAGTCACGGGCTTCATTAGGAAATGTGTTGATGATGTTGTACCAAATTAATACTCTGGAAATGCCTCAACCAAAAACCCTGGATGAATGGTGGCGTACGACGTGTACAAGGCAAGCAGGTACGAGCTCCACAAATACATGACGCAAAAAGACAATACATGATGCATGTGGTAAGGACTACAAAGGCAAATCCAGCTGTGTCACCGAAGCATCCCTCCCAGATGAGCTTAACACATTCTCTGCTTCGAGGGAGACAATACAGAGCCAGGTGCTTTTGCTCTCTGAGTCTGACGTGAGGAAAATCTCTTAAAAGAGTGAATACTCACAAAGCCACAGGCCCAGATGGCATCCATGGCCATCTCCTAAGAATATGTGCTGACCAATTGTAAATAAGAATTTGTTCTTAACTGACTTGCCTAGTTAAATAAAGGTTAAAGAAAAAGGAAATAGAAAAAGAATACCAGCATCATCCCGGTGCCCAAGGAAAACAAGGTGACATGCCCAAATGACTATCGCCTTGTCCCACTTACCCCGGTCATCATGAAGTGCTTCAAGAGGCTCGTCATGGCCTACATCAGGGCCAGAATACCAGGCACATTGGACCCACTCCAATCAGCTCCACGGACGATGACATTTCCATCGCTATTCACACGGCCCTAACACATCTAGACAAGAAGAACACCTAATGTGAGAATGCTGTTCATTGACTAGAGTTCAGCATTCAACACTATTGCTCCCTCCAAGCTCGACACCAAGCTCAGCGCCCTGGGTCTGGACACTACCCTCTGCAACTGGATCCTGGACTTCCTGACTGGCAGACCACAGGCTGTGAGGATTGGCAAAACGGCCTTCTCTACACTGACTCAGCCAATAGGAATGGGGTAAGTGAACTGGCATTGTGGTGCAGGGACAAAAACCTCTCCCACAATGTCAGTGAAACAAAGGAGTTGATTATTGACTTTAGGACGCAGAGGAGGGAACATGCCTTGATCCACATCAATGGGATTTCAGTAGAGAGAGTCAGCAGTTTTTAAGTTCCTCTGTGGCCACATCACAGAGGACTTGTCACAGACCAACGACATCACCACTCTTGTCAAGAGGGCGCAACAGCGCCTTTACTTTCTAAGGCGGCTGAAGAATTTCGACATGCCACTCCAGGTCTCTCCAAATACTACTGCCACACCATTGAGAGCATCCTGGCCAGTTACATCACGGCCTGGTACGGGAATTGCTCCGTCCATGACCACAAGGCCCTACAGTGGGTAGTGGAGCACGGTCCCAGTGATGTCCTGGGCTGTCTTCATTGCCCGTTGTAGGGCCTTGTGGTCATGGACATATACTTGAAACAGTGCCTGAGGAAGGCCTGTAATATCATCAAGGACCCCACACACCCCAACCATGACCTGTTCACTCCCTTACCATCGTGTAGACGGTATCGGAACATGAGGTCTGATACCAAAAGGCTCAGAGACACTCTACAAGCCTACAGAATGCTGAAAACTTGAACCGGACTGACCACCTGCACTGACTCTCCAACATGTTCTCACTCACGCAATCACACACACATTCATGCTACACACACACATCACAACTGATGCTACCAGACTCGTATTATTATTGCTAAACACTCGCCCCCCCCAATAAATATTGGACTATACATCGTCCCTTCCTGTAGTATACTTATGTTAAAATGTTTATTCTATTCTACTGAGCCATTTACTTTATGTTCGTATTCTTATATTTTATCATTTCTTATTATTGCGTTGTCGAGAAGGAACCTGCAAGTAAGCATTTTGTTAGACGGTGTACAACTAATAAAACTAGACATTTGACACTTCAAACTTGTGAGGAAATAATGAGGGGAATAGGGAAAAGAGAGATAGAGACAGAAAGAGGGTGATTGGAAAGAAAGATAGAGAACAGAACAGGAGGTTTCCGGGAGAGAGAACTCATGTTGGCAGAACACTTTGTTATCTTTCTAGTCATACTTTGGCCTGGCTGGCAATAGCTCACAAGAGCGCTTTTTGTTTTGTTATCTCATTCATAATGCATTATAACCATGAGCTGGACACAGTATGAAGGGTGTAGGCTGGTTGGAAACGGTTTACTTCAAACTGTACCACGTTGGGACACCAGAGGGGGGAGCAGGGAGACATGAAGTGCAGACATGCCATCTGCCTGTCTGTCTGTCTGTCTGTCTGTCTGTCTGTCTGTCTGTCTGTCTGTCTGTCTGTCTGTCTGTCTGTCTGTCTGTCTGTCTGTCTGTCTGTCTGTCTGTCTGTCTGTCTGTCTGTCTGTCTGTCTGTCTGTCTGTCTGTCTGTCTGTCTGTCTGTCTGTCTGTCTGTCTGTCTGTCTGTCTGTCTGTCTGTCTTCCTGTTTCCCCCATGCATTTTTTTTAACAGATTTTATTTTGGAATTGGAATTTGAAATGCAGATCCCAACTGACAAGAGCTTGCTAGACAAGCCTCTGCTGGGGGTATTTGACTGTTGCACAAACGGTCCGGCAAAGGGAAGTTGTTTATGACTGCACATCACCTGTGACAGGGACTGCATCCCAAATGGCACGCTATTTACTACATAGTGAGCCCTGGTCATAGTTAGTGCACTATATATGGAATAGGGTGCCATTTGGGCCAGGGACAGGGATAATCCTCTGTGCCCAGACCATAGTCTGTTACTGGAGTTGGACTAACTGTCTCTGATTGGAAAAATCGCTTGTGACTCAACAAATTGTCTTTAATTAGACAAATCACGTAACTTGAATAACTTTTGTGAGTGTACATAGCTAGATCAATCATCTGTAATTGGACAAGTGTCCATAGCTTGATAAATCATCTGTAATTGGACAAGTGTACATAGCTTGATACATAGTTTGTGGCTAAAACAAAACAACAGTTGGGATTAAAAATCTATTTAAGCCTGATGAATCCTCATTTTGTAACATGTTTAATGAAATACACCCAGCTAGCTGTAATTAAACAGAAAACACAGTGCCAGATTGCATGTTGAATTTACTTAACAGTCCTGGGTGTATGCAATTAAAGACATTAGACTCTCATTAAAGGATGTCAACAGCTATAGGCAAGCAGCACAGAGCAGACCTGGGTTCAAATACTAATTGAAATCATTTAAAATGCTTGATTGAGCTTGCCTGGTGCAATGTAACCAATGGTATACTCACAAAAGTGTAAAGCCCACCCATCAGCCATTCCAGGCAGACTAGACCAAACGCTAAAAGCATTTAAAGATTTCAAATAGTATTTTAACCCACATCTGGCACAGAGATAGGAGAAATGGACAGGTGTTTTTGTGGGCACCAGACAGAGACTGAATTTAAAGGGGCAATCTGGGATTTAGCTGAATTAAGGAGAGGAAAATAGATGAACAACACGAATGAAACATTGCAGAATTCCATTAAACACAGAATGACACCCAATGTGGGTTGAAGCAGGATGGTTGACTTTGAACATGAATGAATGCCTATGAAAACCATGGTAGTGTTGTGGGTGAGATGTCTTGAAGGAGGTGTGTGTGTGTGTGTGTGTGTGTGTGTGTGTGTGTGTGTGTGTGTGTGTGTGTGTGTGTGTGTGTGTGTGTGTGTGTGTGTGTGTGTGTGTGTGTGTGTGTGTGTGTGTGTGTGTGTGTGTGTGTGTGTGTGTGTGTGCATGCGTACCTGCGTGCGTGTGTGCCTGCATGTTTAAAACGAAGGGGGTCATCACCCCCCATCCCAGCCCGAACTCCACCATCCCCTCCTCTCCCCAGCCCCCTGCCTGTGGATGGGAATGTGTCCTGCTGCTCCAGCCTGCCTGGTCCTCCCCTCTCCCCTCTTCAGCTCCAGCCACGCCTCCTCCCCCACAATGAGCCCTGTAACCCTGCATTGTGCTGAGCAGCCACTCCTCCTCCTCCTGCTTTGTCATTCTGTTTCTTTGGGATCTTTCCCTGTCTCCATACAGCTGATGGATGCCTGACGAAGGAGGAGTGTGTGTGTTTGGGGAGGGGGGAGTATGGTGTGTGTGTGTGTGTGTGTGTGTGTGTGTGTGTGTGTGTGTGTGTGTGTGTGTGTGTGTGTGTGTGTGTGTGTGTGTGTGTGTGTGTGTGTGTGTGTGTGTGTGTGTGTGGTTGCGGGGTGGGTGAGGTCAACCCTCCATCTGCTGTGTGAAGGGCCACTACTGGGGTCAGGGTTCCCAACAATAACTATTAGCAATGCTGACAGCACGATCACAGCCAGGCAACCCAGTCACCATGGAGCAGCCTTGGGAACACTGCACTGTGTGTCTCCAAGCTCACACACACACACACACACAACCACACAAACACTCACACACACACACACACACACACACACACACACACACACACACACACACACACACACACACACACACACACACACACACACACACACACACACACACACACACACACACACACACACACACACGCACGCACGCACGCACGCACGCACACACACACACACACACACCCTCTCCCTGCACCCCTGTAAGGAGATTCACTCATCTCTGACCTCCCAGTCCATGATGAAGGACTATGAAGTTTGATGGTTCATCTTGGCCTGTAGAGGGGGAATGAGGTAGGGCATGAGGTATTGAAATCTAACGGAGACTCAGTACATGTCCCAATTGGAACTCTAGTCCCTGTATTGTGCACTACTTTGGGCCAGGGCCCATCCAAATGGCACCCTGTTTTGTATATTACTTTTGACCAGAAATCCTTTGGGCCCTGGCCCCACATCTCCTATCTACCAGAGCAGGCAGAACCCACTACCTACCGAGTTCAGTTGATTCAATACATTGCCATTTCACCTTATTTCAGTGCAATACGATACAAATGTAGCTCAAGACTCCTGTGTCTCACAGCTTCCTCTCCCTCTCTCACGCCGCTGCTTGAGTGGAGAGGCGATCTATACTAAATCTATAGGCTTTTGTGGTGAATGCTTAAGCCCTGTTCCCATTCTTCAGTGCAGGGGGAGCATCGACTTAACATACCTGCTGCTGGGTTTTTTCTCTCCACTGCTGAGTTAATAGTCCTGGGAAACTTTTCACTTGACTAGACTGTATGTTTGTCCCAAATGACAACGCATTGCCTTATACAGTACACTACAGTATTATGTACAATGCATTAAGGACACCTTCCCAATATTGAGTTGCACCGCCCTTGCCCTGAGAACAGCCTCAATTCATCGGGTCATGGACTCTACAAGGTGTAGAAAGTATTCCACGGGGATGCTGGCCCGATGTTGACTCCAATGATTCCCACAGTTGTGTCAAGTTGGCTGGATGTCCTTTGGGTGGTGGACCATTCTTG
This sequence comes from Oncorhynchus gorbuscha, assembly GCF_021184085.1. NCBI lineage: Eukaryota > Metazoa > Chordata > Actinopteri > Salmoniformes > Salmonidae > Oncorhynchus > Oncorhynchus gorbuscha. The sequence goes on from NC_060184.1 coordinate 16,178,607, forward strand.
ATACACACAAAAAACTGTTGAGTGTGAAAAGCCCAGCAGCTTTTGCCGTTCTTGACACAAACCGGTGCGCCGGTCACCTTCTACCATACCCTGTTCAAAGGCCCTCAAACATATTGTCCTGCCCATTCACCCTCTGAATGACACACATACACAATCTGTGTCTCCTTCTTTAACCTGTTTGCTTCCGTTTAAGAAACATTCTTCAACAGAATCGGTGCAATGAATGCAACCCTGATCACACACAAGCACAGTTCACTTTCATAGCAGCCATATGCAAACAGCTCATTGTTTTTATAATTCCTTCTTGCATCTATCTACGCTCTCTCCTCCTCGCACCTTTTCCCTTCACTTGTGGACTTCAGTGCAGAACACATCAGCTGTTTGTGACCAGGCGAAAAAACCTTTCCAAGCCAAACCATAACATGACCACTAACCGCACACAGCTTGCATCGTTGTCACGTCAAAGTCAACATAGCTACTAGAACTAACGCACTAGTAAACCCAATACAATCATGCAGTACAGTGTACAGTCAGCAGCAAGCAGTTTAGCAGTTACACCAGCAGGCCCGATTGGCAATAAATTAATAAAAACTTACCTTGATTTGGAAGTGTTACAGTGTTGGATAGCCATAGCCAGCTATCTAACATAGCATCCCTCTCTGTTTGAGCTGGATGTTTGAGTAGGCTAAACTAGCTAAATTTATTCAATGCTAGCTAAGTAAGTGAAAGTTAGAAAAAAATATATACTATGAAATATAGCTAGCTAGCTCTTTCTCTCTCTCTCTCTCTCTCTCTCTCTCTCTCTCTCTCTCTCTCTCTCTCTCTCTCTCTCTCCTGCTTCTCTTTAATTTTGGAAGGAATTAATTAGTTAACTTTTCAACCATTGACTTTTTCTCTCTTTGAGTTAACTAACCATATTTTATGCACTGAGGTGCTAGCTAGGTGTAGCTTATGCTTTAAGTACTAGATTCCTTCTTTGATCCTTTTATTGAGTGGACAGCATGTCAGTTCATGCTGCAAGAGCTCTGATAGGCTGGAGGACATCCTCCGGAAGTTGTCATAATTACTGTATAAGTATATGGAAGGAGGAAAGAATCATTGTATTGAAGTCAATGTATCCAGAGGACAGAAGCTAGCTGGCCTCCAGCTACTCCATGGTGCTACCCCACAGAGTGCTGTTGAGGCTACTGTAGACCTTCATTGCAAAACAATGTTTAAATAATTATTTAGTGACTAGAATATATTTACTGTAGATTTATCTAAAAAGGATAACTTTTTTATGTTTCCCTTTATTTTTATGAAATTCACTGAGGAGAATGGTCCTCAACATTGTTTATTTATTTATTTATTTTCTACCTGTAACAGTTCCCAATCATCATCATAAAGGGAAGGGTAAAAAAAATCATCAAATACTTAATGTAACAATTATGTAACATTAGTAAGAGATATGTATCTTTCAAATTATTTGCCACAGATATTTAGCGCTCCGCGCGTCATCGTCATTAACAGTTGAAAAAATGGCCTAGAAAGGCAAGCGACAGCAGCGAACAGCCAACTCTGCCCCTATTGAGTCTGCTGCTGCGCTGCTCTTTTAGCTGATCCAACGTTACAACATGGCAATTGGTGCTTTGGAAACATGCTAAAGTACAGAATGACTGCTGGGAACATGTCTACAACTTCATCAGCAAGCTGTCAAACTTGTAATTAAGTATCAAGCTACACACTGTTTATCAGTAGTGCCCAACATCCATAGCTAGTTAGCAAAAATTCCATCCCTGCGTTTGTCAGTGAATCTAGTTAGCAGCAGGCAGGCGACAACAAGCTAAATCAGCTGATGAGTTCACCGGCAACCGATATACTTGCAAATATTTTGTAGAGAGATGTCATTTTGTTTTTAATACTTTCTCACTGTCTGTCAGAGTGTGCATCGGTGTCTAACCCTGTGCCCGTGTTTCACAGTGAGTGAGTCATGCACAAGACAGGTTGCGGGAGACAATGCTTGCCAATAGATTTTGAATCATGGAATATTGCTAAGTGTCGGTTGGGACATCAAGTGCGCGTCGTCTCAATGATCATTTAGGCCAAAACACTTGCAGACTTGAGTGATCCCTATCGAACAAAGCAGCAAGTGGTCACGTGATAAAGGGCTTAGGGGCCAAGTGTTCGGTTTAAGATTTAGCCTATGGCTGAGGAAGATAGAACTTCATTGCCCCCTAGCGGTCACACGCAATAGTACCACCATATTCTGCATTGTGAATTCATGTGGAATTTTATGAATCTTTCTTAACGTTTTAATGGAAAACCGAAAATAAAACATATATTTGTCACATCCCTACTATATAGAGAATAGGGTGACATTTGGGAAGCATACTACATCCTATGTGTCATGATTGGTACTTGAACCTATGCTTTGTGAAGCTTCTCATGATCAGAGAAGCACAGGATTTTAGCCAGACATGATTTTAGCCAGTTTTAGGAAACGGAAGGAGGCAGCCATGCAGTGGAGGTGTGCTTAGCGTGATCCACCATCTATCCCCCTCTATATTTTCTGCTAGTCCTCCTGTAGAGGCTGAACAACTCATGAGTATACTTTACAGGATGGTAGGTGGATAGAGAAAAAGATACAGGAGGGTTGGTAGAGAGAGAAAGACACAGGAGGGTTGTAAGAGAGAGAAAAATATACAGGAGGGTTGGTAGAGAGAGAAAGACACAGGAGGGTAGGTAGATAGAGAAAAATATACAGGAGGGTTGGTAGAGAGAGAAACAGACACAGGAGGGTTGGTAGAGAGAGAAAGACACAGGAGGGTTGGTAGATAGAGAAAAATATACAGGAGGGTTGGTAGAGAGAGAAAGATACAGGAGGGTTGGTAGAGAGAGAGAAAGATACAGCAGGGTTGGTAGAGAGAGAAAGACACAGGAGGGTTGGTAGAGAGAGAAAAATATACAGGAGGGTTGGTAGAGAGAGAAAGACACGGGAGGGTTGGTAGATAGAGAAAAATATACAGGAGGGTTGGTAGAGAGAGAAAGACACAGGAGGGTAGGTAGATAAAGAAAAAGATACAGGAGGGTTGGTAGAGAGAGAAAGACACAGGAGGGTAGGTAGATAAAGAAAAATATACAGGAGGGTTGGTAGAGAGAGAAACAGACACAGGAGGGTTGGTAGAGAGAAAGAGAAAGATATAGCAGGGTTGGTGGAGAGAGAAAGACACAGGAGGGTTGGTAGAGAGAGATAAATATACAGGAGGGTTGGTAGAGAGAGAAAGACACAGGAGGGTAGGTAGATAGAGAAAAATATACAGGAGGGTTGGTAGAGAGAGAAAGACACAGGAGGGTAGGTAGATAAAGAAAAAGATACAGGAGGGTTGGTAGAGAGAGAAAGATACAGGAGGGTTGGTAGAGAGAGAAACAGACACAGGAGGGTTGGTAGAGAGAGAAAGACACAGGAGGGTTGGTAGATAGAGAAAAAGATACAGGAGGGTTGGTAGAGAGAGAAAGACACAGGAGGATTGGTAGAGAGAGAGAGAAAGATACAGCAGGGTTGGTAGAGAGAGAAAGACACAGGAGGGTTGGTAGATAGAGAAAAAGATACAGGAGGGTTGGTAGAGAGAGAAAGACACAGGAGGGTAGGTAGAGAGAAAGAAAGACACAGGAGGGTTGGTGGAGAGAGAAAAAGATACAGGAGGGTTGGTAGAGAGAGAAAGACACAGGAGGGTTGGTAGAGAGAGAAAATATACAGGAGGGTTGATAGAGAGAGAAAATATACAGGAGGGTTGGTAGAGAGAGAAAGACACAGGAGGGTAGGTAGATAGAGAAAAATATACAGGAGGGTTGGTAGAGAGAGAAACAGACACAGGAGGGTTGGTAGAGAGAGAAAGACACAGGAGGGTTGGTAGAGAGAGAAAAAGACACAGGAGGGTTGGTAGAGAGAGAAAGACACAGGAGGGTAGGTAGATAGAGAAAAATATACAGGAGGGTTGGTAGAGAGAGAAAGATACAGGAGGGTAGGTAGATAGAGAAAAAGATACAGGAGGGTTGGTAGAGAGAGAAAGACACAGGAGGGTTGGTAGAGAGAGAAAAATATACAGGAGGGTTGGTAGAGAGAGAAAGACACAGGAGGGTAGGTAGATAGAGAAAAATATACAGGAGGGTTGGTAGAGAGAGAAAGACACAGGAGGGTAGGTAGATAAAGAAAATGATACAGGAGGGTTGGTAGAGAGAGAAACAGACACAGGAGGGTTGGTAGAGAGAGAAAGACACGGGAGGGTTGGTAGATAGAGAAAAAGATACAGATCAGATACAGATCCTGTATCTTTTTCTCTATCTACCAACCCTCCTGTTTCTTTCTCTCTCTACCAACCCTCCTGTGTCTTTTTCTCTCTCTACCAACCCTCCTGTATATTTTTCTCTATCTACCTACCCTCCTGTATCTTTCTCTCTCTACCAACCCTCCTGTATATTTTTCTCTATCTACCTACCCTCCTGTGTCTTTCTCTCTCTACCAACCCTCCTGTATCTTTTTATCTCCCTACCAACCCTCGTGTGTCTTTCTCTCTCTCTACCAACCCTCCTGTATATTTTTCTCTTTCTACCAACGCTCCTGTATATTTCTCAATCTCTTACCTACCCTCCTGTGTCTTTCTCTGTCTCTACCGACCCTCCTCTGTCTTTCTCTCTCTCTACCAACCCTCCTGTGTTTTTCTTACTCTCTACCTCCTGTGTCTTTCTCTCTCTCTACCAACCCTCCTGTGTCTTTCTCTCTCTACCAACCCTCCTGTATATTTTTCTCTCTCTACCAACCCTCCTGTGTCTTTCTCTCTCTACCTACCCTCCTGTATCTTTCTCTCTCTACCAACCCTCCTGTATATTTTTCTCTGTCTACCTACCCTCCTGTGTCTTTCTCTCTCTACCAACCCTCCTGTATATTTTCTCTCTCTACCAACCCTCCTGTATCTTTTTCTCTCTCCACCAACCCTCCTGTGTCTTTCTCTCTCTCTACCAACCCTCCTGTATCTTTTTCTCTCTCTACCAACCCTCCTGTATCTTTTTCTCTCTCTACCACCCTCATGTGTCTTTCTCTCTCTCTACCTACCCTCTTGTGTCTTTCTCTCTCTACCAACCCTGCTGTATCTTTCTCTCTCTCTCTACCAACCCTCCTGTGTCTTTCTCTCTCTACCAACCCTCCTGTATCTTTTTCTCTCTCTACCAACCCTCCTGTATATTTTTCTCTCTCTACCAACCCTCCTGTATCTTTTTCTCGATCTACCAATCCTCCTGTGTCTTTCTCTCTCTACCAACCCTCCTGTATATTTTTCTCTCTCTACCTACCCTCCCGTGTCTTTCTCTCTCTACCAACCCTCCTGTGTCTTTCTCTCTCTACCAACCCTCCTGTATCTTTTTCTCTCTCTACCTACCCTCCTGTGTCTTTCTCTCTCTACCTACCCTCCTGTATCTTTTTCTCTCTCTACCAACCCTCCTGTGTCTTTCTCTCTCTACCAACCCTCCTGTGTCTTTTTCTCTCCCTACCAACCCTCCGGGAATATTTTTCTCTCTCTACCTACCCTCCTGTGTCTTTCTCTCTCTACCAACCCTCCTGTATATTTTTCTCTCTATACCAACCCTCCTGTGTCTTTCTCTCTCTCTACCAACCCTCCTTTCTCTCTCTCTACCAACTCCCCACCTCCTCCAACCCTAATTCCCCTCCTCCTCCACCGTAACTCCTCTCCTCCACCATAATTTTGCTCCTTCTCCACCCCTAACTCCCCTCCTCCAACCCCTAACTCCCCTCCTCCAACTCCTAACTCCCGTCCTCCTCCATCCTAACTCCCCCTCCTCCTCCTCCTCCTCCTCCTCCTCCTCCTCCTCCTCCTCCTCCTCCTCCTCCTCCTCCTCCTCCTCCTCCTCCTCCTCCTCCTCCTCCTCCTCCTCCTCCTCCTCCTCCTCCTCCTCCTCCTCCACTGTAACTCCCCTCCTCTCCACGCCTAACTCCCCACCTCCACTCCGAAATCCCCTCCTTCTCGACCGTAAATCTCCTGCTCCTCCGCCATAATTCTCCTCCTCCTCCACCATAATTACCCTCCTCCTCCACCCCTAACTCCCCTCCTCTTCCACCCTAACTCCCCTCCTCCTCCACCCCTCCTCCACCCCTAACTCCCGTCCTCCACCCTTAATTCCCCTCCTCCTCGACCATAACTCCCCTGCTCCTCCACCATCATTCCCCTCCTCCTCCACCATAATTACCCTCCTCCTCCATCCCTAACTCCCCTCCTCTGTCATCCCTAATTCCCCTCCTCTACCCAAACTCCCCTCCTCCTCCACCCTAACTCCCCTCCTCCTCCACCCTAACTCCCCTCCTCCTCCACCCTAATTCCACTCCTCCTCCATCATAACTCCCCTCCTCCTCCCTAATTCTCATCCTCCTCCACCCCTAACTCCCCTCCTCCTCCCTAATTCTCATCCTCCTCCACCCCTAACTCCCCTCCTCCACCCCTAACTCCCCTCCTCCTCCACCCTAACTCCCCTCCTCCAACCCTAACTCCCTTCCTCCTCCATCCTAACTCCCCTCCTCCACCCTAATGCCCATCCTCCTCCTCCCTAACTCCCCTCCTACACCCTAATTCCCCTCCTCGTCCATCATAACTCCCCCTCATCCTCCATCATAACTCCGCCCTTCTCCACCCAAACTCCCCTCCTCCTCCATCATAATTCTCCTCCTCCTCCTCCTCCCTAACTCCCCTCCTCCACCCCTTACTCCACTCCTCCTCCATCATAACTCCTTTCCTCCTCCCGCGTAACTTCCTCCTCCTCCACCATAATTCTCCTTCTCCTCTACCGTAATTCCCCTCCTCCTCCCTAATTCTCCTCCTCCTGCACCCCTAACTCCCCTCCTCCTCCCTAATTCTCATCCTCCTCCACCCCTAACTCCCCTCCTCCACCCCTAACTCCCCTCCTCCTCCACCCTAACTCCCCTCCTCCACTCCTAACTCCCTTCCTCCTCCACCCTAACACCCCTCCTCCTCCACCCCCACTCCCTGCCTCCTCCACCCTAACGCCCCTCCTCCTCCACCCCTCCTCCACCCCTAACTCCCGTCCTCCACCCTTAATTCCCCTCCTCCTCGACCATAACTCCCCTGCTCCTCCACCATCATTCCCCTCCTCCTCCACCATAATTACCCTCCTCCTCCATCCCTAACTCCCCTCCTCTGTCATCCCTAATTCCCCTCCTCTACCCAAACTCCCCTCCTCCTCCACCCTAACTCCCCTCCTCCTCCACCCTAACTCCCCTCCTCCTCCCCTCCCCTAATTCCATCCTCCTCCATCATAACTCCCCTCCTCCTCCCTAATTCTCATCCTCCTCCACCCCTAACTCCCCTCCTCCACCCCTAACTCCCCTCCTCCTCCACCCTAACTCCCCTCCTCCAACCCTAACTCCCTTCCTCCTCCATCCTAACTCCCCTCCTCCACCCTAATGCCCATCCTCCTCCTCCCTAACTCCCCTCCTACACCCTAATTCCCCTCCTCGTCCATCATAACTCCCCCTCATCCTCCATCATAACTCCGCCCTTCTCCACCCAAACTCCCCTCCTCCTCCATCATAATTCTCCTCCTCCTCCTCCTCCTCCCTAACTCCCCTCCTCCACCCCTTACTCCACTCCTCCTCCATCATAACTCCTTTCCTCCTCCCGCGTAACTTCCTCCTCCTCCACCATAATTCTCCTTCTCCTCTACCGTAATTCCCCTCCTCCTCCCTAATTCTCCTCCTCCTGCACCCCTAACTCCCCTCCTCCTCCCTAATTCTCATCCTCCTCCACCCCTAACTCCCCTCCTCCACCCCTAACTCCCCTCCTCCTCCACCCTAACTCCCCTCCTCCACTCCTAACTCCCTTCCTCCTCCACCCTAACACCCCTCCTCCTCCACCCCCACTCCCTGCCTCCTCCACCCTAACGCCCCTCCTCCTCCACCCTAACTCCCCTCATAACTCCCCTCCTCCTCCTCCACCCTAATTCCCCTCCTCCTCCATCATAACTCCCCTCCTCCTCCACCATAACTCCCTCCTCCTCCATCCCTAATTCCCCTCCTCTACCCAAACTCCCCTCCTCCTCCACCCAAACTCCCCTCCTCCTCCACCCTAACTCCCCTCCTCCTCCACCCTAACTCCCCTCCTCCTCCATCATAATTCCCCTCATCCTCCATCATAACTCCCCTCCTCCTCAACGCTAACTACTTTCCTCCTCCATCATAACTCCCCCTCCTCCATCATAATTCCCCTCCTCCTCCATCATAACTCCCCTCCTCCTCCACCCTAATTCCCCTCCTCCATCATAACTCCCCTCCTCCATCATAACTCCCCTCCTCCTCCACCCTAATTCCCCTCCTCCTCCATCAAAACTCCCCTCCTCCATCATAACTCCCCTCCTCCTCCACCCTAACTACTTTCCTCCTCCATCATAACGCCCCCTCCTCCATCATAACTCCCCTCATCCTCCACCCCTAACTCCCTCCTCCTCCATCATATTTCCCCTCCCCCTCCTCCTCCACCTTAACTCCCCTCGTCCTCCTCATCATTACTTCCCTCCTCCTCCTTCTCCATCATAACTCCTCCTCCTCCACCTTATCTCCCCCTCCTCCATCATAACTGCCCTCCTCCTCCATCATAACTCCCCTGCTCCTCCACCCTAACTCCCCTCCTCCGCCACCCTAACTCCCCTCCTCCTCCATCATAATTCTCCTCCTCCTCCTCCTCCTCCCTAACTCCCCCCTTACTCCACTCCTCCTCCATCATAACTCCCTCCTCCTCCTCCTCCTCCTCCTCCACCCCCCTAACTCCTGTCCTCCTCCACCGTAACTTCCTCCTCCTCCACCATAATTCTCCTTCTCCTCTACTGCTGCTCTGAAAATAATTCCCCTCCTCCTCACCCCTAACTCCCCTCCTCCTCCCTAATTCTCATCCTCCTCCACCCCTAACTCCCCTCCTCCTCCACCCTAACTCCCCTCCTCCACCCTAACTCCCCTCCTCCACTCCTAATTCCTCTCCTCCTCCTCCACCCCTAACTCCCCTCCTCCTCCACCCTAACTCCCTCCTCCACCCCTAACTCCCTTCCTCTTCCACCCTAACTCCCCTCTTCCACCCTAATGCCCATCCTCCTCCTCCCTAACTCCCCTCCTACACCCTAATTCCCCTCCTCCTCCACCCTAACTCCCCTCCTCCACCCCTAACTCCCTTCCTCCTCCACCCTAACTCCCTTCCTCCACCCTAATGCCCATCCTCCTCCTCCCTAACTCCCCTCCTACACCCTAATTCCCCTCCTCCTCCACCCTAACTCCCCTCCTCCACCCTAATGCCCCTCCTCCTCCACCCCTAACTCCCCCTACACCCTAATTCCCCTCCTCCTCCACCCTAACTCCCCTCCTCCACCCTAATGCCCCTCCTCCTCCACCCTAACTCCCCTCCTCCACCCTAATGCCCCTCCTCCTCCACCCCTAACTCCCCTCCTCCACCCTAATGCCCCTCCTCCTCCACCCCTAACTCCCCTCCTCCACCCTAATGCCCCTCCTCCTCCACCCCTAACTCCCTTCCTCCTCCACCCTAACTCCCCTCCTCCACCCTAATGCCCATCCTCCTCCTCCCTAACTCCCCTCCTACACCCTAATTCCCCTCCTCCTCCACCCTAACTCCCCTCCTCCACCCCTAACTCCCTTCCTCCTCCACCCTAACTCCCTTCCTCCACCCTAATGCCCATCCTCCTCCTCCCTAACTCCCCTCCTACACCCTAATTCCCCTCCTCCTCCACCCTAACTCCCCTCCTCCACCCTAATGCCCCTCCTCCTCCACCCCTAACTCCCCTCCTCCACCCTAATGCCCCTCCTCCTCCACCCTAACTCCCCTCCTCCACCCTAATGCCCCTCCTCCTCCACCCCTAACTCTCCTCCTTCTCTTTGGAACCTAGCCATCTGCCACAGCTGCCGCTCGCCTCAACCGCCACTATAATTGACAATGAACCCAAAGGCGCGGCGATAATTGTGGCTGGCCGCTTGGCAACTTCAGCGGGTTTCAATTCCTTCCTTTCAGGATTCATCAAGCCCCATCTGCTCTCGATGGTGTCTGGCATCTGCCCCTAACTATCCCACCCTTCTCTCCCTTCCTCCTCCTCCTCCTACCACTGGCCTACTGGGGATTTTTTTGTGGGATGCTTTTTGACTGTAACACCAATGGTACACTATAAAGATTGTGTTTCCAAAGTTAAGACTGGCAGTGAGGACTTGTGAAGAGCAGAATCAACAACCTTTGCATAATCAAAACAGTTGTTTTGTGAGAAGGTGATAAAGGTTACTGTCAGACATTGTTTTGTAGGAGTTGAGTGCAGGTCCTCCGGAGCCATGGCTGTGAGACACGGGTGCCGGCCCGCGTAGATGGAAAAAGAAAAGTCTGAGCCTTTTGGGTAAAACACTGGGACAAATCCTGTATAGAAACGTGACATAATGCTGCCTCCATGGCCTGTAACTCTGAGAAGTTAGCCACACCCAGAAGAGTGGGGACTCCAGGGTGAACACTGTTTGTTCAATTGAGAGAGAAATAAAGGACTCCTTGTGGTTTTCTCGTTCTCTCCTCTACCCCCCCCCCCTCTTTCTCTCCCCTCGTCTTCCCCAAAATCCCAAAGGAAATGTGTCGTGTGTCACAAACCATTGGGTAGGTGGATGGGAGGGAGGGATGGAGAAGGATGGGGCTTTTCTGTCCTGCTGACCCTTTTCATCTGTTTTGTTGTTCCTGTCGTAATACAGCAGGCTGCTGCTCTGAAAAGAATCGCCCACATCTGAAGTTTGGCAGCAAAGTTTTCAGCTGCTTTCTGTTGTTATGCTCTTCCCAATCAAAACAAATCAAATGAAATGTCAAGGCCAGCAAACCCCTAATTCATGATGAACATTGTGTATGGACATGGGATGGCGTCTTTACAGCCACATATCAGACTAATGAACAATGTATGAGTGATTGCTGATGTGTAAATTGCAGATCTATACTTGAGGCCTTGAGATACTGAGACCTTGCTCTGAGATTTGAATGTCCGGGGCAGAAGCTTCCATCTCCCGTTAAGTTCAGTCCTATGCACCAGAGCAGTTTCCTCCCTGAGAGAAACGAAAAGTGGCACCCTATTCCCTACATTGTGCACTACTTTTACTTTTGACCAAAGCCCTACTATGTAGGGAATAGGGTGCCAAGATGTTGGCACGGAGAGGACAGACAGCACAGCGGAACGCCGTACTACACTCTGTGCCAAGCCAGCCTCCCTCTTCCTCTCTTGCCAGGCTTCTGTCAGAAACCAGATAACTGGAAAATATGTTAGTTCTATTCCACCAGATTGTGCAGATCTTGACCAAGCGAAAGCTAATAGAAAGCAGCACTTACAAAGCTGCTGGTTATGGATATATTTGTCTGTGGAAAATGGACAAATTCAGGAAATGGCGAGGTTCCGGTTGAACAACTTTTTGAATATAATTGGGGAACGTGTACTATTATCATATGATTAATGTATACTGTAGGTCTGGTAACCCATCTGGCTCCATCCCTCCCTCCATCCTTCTACATCCTTCATCCCTCCTTCCAAAAGATCAAGTGGATCAGCGCCAAAGAACAGTAACTCATCCAACATGTATGTTAACTGACACAAGTATGGAGTTCATTATTCTAGAAGCTTTGACTTGAAAGAGATGAAGCCGAAGGTATCTGTACCATCGCCGCCTTCACTGTTACAAAACGTTCCATTCCTCCGAGACACAATGCAACAGACAGTTAAGTCTGGAGTACTTCTCCTGTCCTATTCGGTGTCCTGTGTGAATCTAAGTGTGCGTTCTCTAATTCTCTCCTTTCTTTCTCTCTCTCGGAGGACCTGAGCCCTAGGACCATGCCCCAGGACTACCTGACATGATGGCTCCTCGCTGTCCCCAGTCCACCTGGCCATGCTGCTGCTCCAGTTTCAACTGACCTGAGTCCTAGGACCATGCCCCAGGACTACCTGACATGATGGCTCCTCGCTGTCCCCAGTCCACCTGGCCATGCTGCTGCTCCAGTTTCAACTGACCTGAGCCCTAGGACCATGCCCCAGGACTACCTGACATGATGGCTCCTCGCTGTCCCCAGTCCACCTGGCCATGCTGCTGCTCCAGTTTCAACTGACCTGAGCCCTAGGACCATGCCCCAGGACTACCTGACATGATGGCTCCTCGCTGTCCCCAGTCCACCTGGCCATGCTGCTGCTCCAGTTTCAACTGACCTGAGCCCTAGGACCATGCCCCAGGACTACCTGACATGATGGCTCCTCGCTGTCCCCAGTCCACCTGGCCATGCTGCTGCTCCAGTTTCAACTGACCTGAGCCCTAGGACCATGCCCCAGGACTACCTGACATGATGGCTCCTCGCTGTCCCCAGTCCACCTGGCCATGCTGCTGCTCCAGTTTCAACTGACCTGAGCCCTAGGACCATGCCCCAGGACTACCTGACATGATGGCTCCTCGCTGTCCCCAGTCCACCTGGCCATGCTGCTGCTCCAGTTTCAACTGACCTGAGCCCTAGGACCATGCCCCAGGACTACCTGACATGATGACTCCTTGCTTTCCCCAGTCCACCTGGCCATGCTGCTGCTCCAGTTTCAACTGTTCTGCCTTACTATTATTTGACCATGCTGGTCATTTATGAACATTTGAACATCTTGGTCATGTTCTGTTATAATCTCCACCCGGCACAGCCAGAAGAGGACTGGCCACCCCACATAGCCTGGTTCCTCTCTAGGTTTCTTCCTAGGTTTTGGCCTTTCTAGGGAGTTTTTCCTAGCCACCGTGCTTCTACACCTGCATTGCTTGCTGTTTGGGGTTTTAGGCTGGGTTTCTGTACAGCACTTTGAGATATCAGCTGATGTACGAAGGGCTATATAAATACAATTTGATTGATTGATTGATTGATTGATTGATTAAGGGAAACTAGCTGCAGATCCACTGCATCGAATGGAGCTTCACTCTGGCTAATCAGATTGCACTGTTATTTTGCCTGAGACATCTGACTGTATGTCAGGAGTCCTGAATAGAACTCAAACACTTTCCTGGTTTGTCTGATTCCCCTTTTTCCTTTCGGCCTGACTGGCTGCTAGTACACTATAAATAGCCCACGGTTTCAGGAATAGAGTTGCATAAATGTTATTGGTAACTGTCACCTGTTCTTGGTTGCTGTGGTTTATGGGGACAAAATAGAATGATGTGGTTTATGTGGACAAAATACACGGAGGTGCAGCATGCACAGTCATGTATTGGCATTGGCAAATATAATTTTGCGTGATTAAGAGGTTCCATTTGGGCTTATTCTTTTGTGCGTTGCTGAATATATATTTTTCCGTTTTGGCAGTCCAACGTGACAAATTAATGGAGGCCCTCCCAGTGAGTTTCAGACTCAGTGCAAGTCTGTTGGGTTTGTAATGACTGTATAAATAATGAGAACACTGTGTTTGGCAAATAACAGAGTGACAAAATCCACTCATACATAGTCAATTATCCATCTGCGCTGTAGCCTTAGGCCCAGTAAATCTGAAACTTGTAAAACTGTACGCTTCAGCATTTTAGACATGAAATCTAGGTGTTTGGCTATCCCTTTATTATTTGTTACATTACCTGAACATAGCGTTATTTAGATTTCTTTACATAGCATTCACAAATGAAGTTATTGCTGCCTTATGTCATTTTCTTCATAAATGATGACTTGCAGAGGACTGGATACGTGAATAGAAATTAATAAGTATGAACATGGATAGACGGACATTTAAAAAATCTGGGACATAGCCCTCCTTCCTCCTCCCTTGTCTTCTATGGAGTCCCAAGGGGGATGTCACACTCTAGCTCTTGGACCTTGGAGCTCCTGCAGGACTGGCCTTCTGGATATGTGAGTGTTCCTCTGGCACCTTACTACTATTGTTTGTCTGTAAAACAACACATTTCACTGCACCTATCCAGTGTATGTGACAATAAAACCTTTTTTTTGTCTCTCCTACACCATTATGAAGCAGGCCCCTGAGAGATGCTTATGAGGGATGGGCGATGGGAGTCTGTGTTGTTGGTTGGTTGGTTAGTTACTGCTTGGGCCTGGTTTTGCCTATTCATGTCCCAGCTGCTCTCTCTGTGGCTGCATCACAAATGGCACCCTATTCCCTTTATGGTGCAATACTTTTGAACGTAGGGCTCTGGTAAAAAAAAGCCCTATGTGGGGAATATGGTGGCCTTTTGGACGCAGCGCATCCATCCTCACAGACTGGTCCCAGGACAGTTTGCCAAAACAAACAGCTCTGCTGTGGCCAGGACTAGATTCAAAAACACTTCAACATATGGGACTTGCAGTGTGGGCAATTTAACAGTGCTATTTAGCCCATTTATATTCCATGATATTTACATTGACATTTTAGTAATTTAGCAGACGCCCTTATACTTAGTGAATTCATCTTAAGATAGCTAGGTGGGACAACCACATATCACATACATTTTTCCTCAGTAAAGTAGCCATCAGGAATGTCAGAGCTAGTAAAGGAGGAAGAAGTCAAGTGTTAGATTATGAATTGCATTACATTGTTTTCTTAAATAGAATTCAGCTCAAGTAAAAAGTGTTTTGGTGTATGGGGCAAGTTGACGTTACATATCATAATGCATTAGGTAGAAATGACCAAGGGTTGAGATAATATTATAATCACTTATTCATAATAATGTTATTTTTATGCTTGAAGTACCTCTCTTTTGGGGCTCCAGGATTGTGGGTACCAGAAGGATCTGTTATTCTGGGATTGGGGCCCAGGGAGCCATGTGTTGAACAGAATTGAACATAAGAGCTTCCCTGTATAGGGCCAAGGTGGTACTACATATACTAATATGGAATTTGGAGACCCTCCTCTACCTTCACTACTGACTCAATGGCCACTGAGGGAGTGTGAGGATGGGGTTGGGGTGCACCATAATGTCATCCGGGCCCCTTTATGTACACTATATACACAAAGTATGTGAACACCCCTTCAAATAAGTGGATTTGGCTATTTCAGCCACACCTGTTGCTGACAGCTGTATACAACTTAGCACACACCCATGCAATCTCCATAGACAAACATTGGCAGTAGAATGGCCTTACTGAAGGGCCCAGGGACTTTCAACATAGCAAATTTTCCAACAAGTCAGTTCGTCACATTTGGACATTTCTAGGAGCAACAACGGCTCAGCCCCAAAGTGGTAGGCCACACATGCTCAGAGAACGGGACCATAGAGTGCAGAAGCGCGTAGCATGTATAAAATTGTCTGTCCTCGGTTGCAACACTCACTACCGAGTTCCAGACTGCCTCTAGAAGCAACGTCAGCACAATAACTGTTCATCGGAAGCTTCATGAAATAGGTTTCCATGGCCGTGCAGCCACACACAAGCCTAAGATCACCATGTCTCAGTGGACCACTAGGTTATAAACAGGAGCTAGGTGTAATGGTCAGGTCACTCTGAGGAAGACGTCAGCTTGACGTCGAAACGTCAGTCACCTGTTCGCTTCCTGTACAATGGATTAAAGTGAGTAAAAATCAATAAATCTCTGCTTTTTTGTGCTCCAACTCTTTTTACCTTTTTGAAGCCATTCTCATGATTTTCCTCATTGTTGTTGAGCACCCCTCCTTTCCTTTGTTTGCTAAAGAGCGAAGGCCCACCTGAACTCTTTTAATGACGTTATTGCATCCCTTGTGTCCTATTTTGTGAAGTCAGCAAATACGAATGTTCTTGTTTATGTTACTAGTCCCACTTTACAATTTTATATAAGTGTGTTTCTATTTTCATCATACATGGACTACTTCCTACTCTTTCATCATGTTTCCCGGTATTTACACACTGTCTGCATCCCAAATGACATCCTATTCCCTATCTAGTGCACTACTTTTGACCAGGGCCCGTAGTGCACTATGTAAGGAATGGAGTGCCTGTCTCTGCTTTTCACATGTGCTGAACACTGAAAATAAAAAAGACCACTTTATGTGTTTCTAGGGCTGTTCCTCGCATCGACCTGATCTCAGACTTTAATGTCTGTTCCAGCTCTAGCACCACTTAGGTAACTCAAAATAATGTGGGTGGAGAGACACTTTCTCAAAATGGCCTGTTTCCTTTCCTTTCATTCAACTGTGTAGGCAGTGTTATGTAAATAAGAACAGAATAGCTCCAGCCCCCCCAGCAATTGTTTTGGTCTTCCACTCAAACGTGACATGTCAAAATGATAATATGCACCTTCAAAACATATTCCAATATTCCATTAGCGCTGGTATGGGGGATAGATACCTGCCTTTTAGATTGCATACCTTTCTGGCTCCAAAAATGACTGCTAGTGGCTAATTATAGTGAATATGCACTGCATGCATTCCACCTTTCCTGATTCCACGCTCGGACTGGAGGAATAGATTCAGACAGCCAAATCCATCACCTGCTTACTTCACTGCCATTACTGCTTTGACAGATTCTGTTTGGGACCTGTCAGTGCCAATTGCTCTGTCCTCAATCAGAGAGACAAACTCATTTGACCAGGCATTCTAATTTGCACTGTATCCCCCCGTATTTGATCGAATATCTGTTTTTAATTTTCTCTATTTTCGGTTTGTCATGTTATTGAAGAAGACAGATGTGAGGGAGTGAAAGGTTCTAACAAGAGGCTCACAGGTAAGGCGAGTGAACTAGGAGGATGCTCATTGCTCACATTCATGAAAGATCTGCTGCTGTATACAACATGTGAATCTTGACACTGTCAAATCAACAGGGAGCAGAGTCATAATTGAAAGCACTATTGGGCATGTTTAAAAACAATGGATGGACAAATAATCACATCATAAAGACGTGTCTGGTACCTATATTTATATGAATGGCAATCCCTGAGAAAAATGTTATATTAGCATCATCTCCTATATTCTAAGTTTAATTTTGGGCATTCTACGATATATTAGCACAAGTTCTCTTTAGGTTTTACTCTTCCCAAACTGTCTCTTTAAAACTACTGCTCTTTAAGGCAAGAAGTGCACCAACCGTTAATCTATACCTTAGATCACAGACCAGTTTTCAGCAGCTGTGTAGTAAGCATGATGGATGCATGTTAATTACCAATGGCCCTGGCATACACCCCTGCAGCACACCCCCCAGCCCCAGAACGTAATTCAGCCTGTGTCCCAAATGGTACCATATTCCCTATTCCCTATGGGCCCTGGTCAAATATAGAGTGCCATTTTGTGACGCACTTCCAGCCTCCCCTGATTCAGTCAGTGATGAAACGTGTCTTTTTTTGTCCCTTCTGCATCAATGGTAAAAAGGCTAAAGGAGTCCTTTCCTCCCAGGACAGATTAGCCATGAAAAATGACCTGCCGTCCACTGTGTGAAACTAGGCAAAGAAAAGGAAATGAGCAAACACAACAACACCATTAGTGAGAGCAGCCTTGGCTGTAATGAGTTTCTATCAGTGCGGCTGGGACGGGACGAGAGGGACGGGACGGAACGGGACGGGAGGGACGGTGAAAACCTGCTGAAACAGTGCTTTACTAGCCCTTCCAAACCTGTGTGTCACACCACTGTGTTGTCACTCAGGAATACAAGGCTGGACATAAATTAGGTTTAAAATGCTGCTGCAGGACGCACGTAGCTGACGTACTTCATTAACTCTATCCAGCCAGGGTCCGGTTTTGTGTTTGTGTGTGTACTCCCATCCTTGTTACTGGACTACACCAGTCTGAGGGAGACAGGAACAAATGCAGACATATCACATGTAAAGTCATGTTTTATTGCGTCTTCAGGAACTAAAAATCGGTCTGGAACATGTGCAAGGGGAGTCTGTTGTACTCTGTAATGTCCCTGTAAAATATGATATTGTAAAACTTCTATGGTGACACATAACCTTTACACAGGAATATGTCTGAGTGCACGATGGATTGAACAGATCTCCCTGTAATTCCCTATATTCTCATTTCCATGCTCTGGGAAATTGGGAATGAGCTGTTTGTTTGCAGTTAGGATAAAGGGATTCCAGTGATTCCACCTCCCTGTGTTCGTTCCCCTCTCCAAGGTGCTCTTTATTCCTGTGTTCATATCCAGACAGCCACAAGGACATCATGGACATAATTATGGAATAATTACTCTAGAATCCTTTGTCTCTCGTTGCCTTTCACTCTGCCCTGTCTGTGTCCATGGCTTCAGTGGTTGATTCATTGGCGTTAAAGGAGAGAAGAGAATAGAAGGTCCTCCAATTGAAAGAGAGGGAGGAAGTCATTGTTCTTCTCTTCATTGATTCCCAGTGTTAATTTAGCCTTGGCGGGTTTCAAGATTGAGCTTCCTGCCCCTTTACTCAATACAGTGTCTGTCCCAAATGGCATGCTGTTCCCTATATATTGACCAGCGCCCACAGTCAAAATGGCTAATGGTCAAAAGTAGTGCACTATATATGGAATAAGGTGCCATTTAGGACACAGACAGTGAATGGAGATGTACAGCAAAGCACATTAAGGCAATTAGAACCATTAACTGGAAGTGCTGTGAAACAATCAGGTGGTGGACTGGTGATTGCACACTCCTGTCATGTCTGTATTGACAGCTGACCTGCGATGGATGTCTGCATGGTTGAGTCGCTATAGTCACCTTGTACAGAGGTTACATACCAGAAACGGCACAGTGGGCCTGTTCATTTAGTTTGAGTTTTTTGTACAGTATTTTCATTGTTTGGCTGATAATTATTTGGCTAATAATGTGTTTGTGTCATTTTGGATAAAACTGTCTGCTAAAATGACTTGTCTTATCCATCAGTATTATGATGGAGTTATTATCTACCAGGGCTTGGTTCAAAGAAAATGTCTTTCACCTGACTGTGGCTCCAGCGTGAGAGACTTTCGAGCCAGTCTGACATGATCAGGTGGACTCCATTAATGTCTAATGGCCCAGAGTGTGTGTGTGTGTGTGTGTGTGTGTGTGTGTGTGTGTGTGTGTGTGTGTGTGTGTGTGTGTGTGTGTGTGTGTGTGTGTGTGTGTGTGTGTGTGTGTGTGTGTGTGTGTGTGTGTGTGTGTGTGTGTGTGTGTGTGTGCGCGCAGTAAAAGTAAAGGTCAGGAGTGGCGGGGGGGGGGGGGGGGGTGGCGGGGTGTGTAGCCGATAGCCAGGTCCATGTGAAGACACCCCGCTGTCAGGAGCACCGCTCGGTCCTCTCCCACCAGTCCTTTGATGAAGGGGATGTGACTGGAACGGAATCATAGATTCTAGAACAGATGTGAACTCCTTAGATAATGAACATAATAATTACTGGAACACGGCAGTTCAGCTCAGACGTGATGAAACTGGAAGTGATGCTCTGAAAGTCGTTCTTTGTCTTCATATGTTGTGAACAAATCGAAATAAAATACATGGGTTTTAGGCAAACTAGATCACATGTATAGGCACCTGCACACACCTCACACACACAGGCATGCACTAACATACAGTATGTGTTCAGTAAATACAGTCTGACAGGGATATGCAGCAGGTTTTCCTTGCCTGTCTGTTAGTAGCTGTGTGTTGACCACAGTGTGCAGTGAAGCAGAGCTAGTGCGTAGCAAGGACCAGGCTGGTGAGCACTGAGGAGCCTTAGGCCCTGTGAAATGGATTGCATTTATCTTGGGCTGTATTTCCCCAAAATTATGTCATCTATGAGTGTGTGTGTGTGTGTGTGTGTGTGTGTGTGTGTGTGTGTGTGTGTGTGTGTGTGTGTGTGTGTGTGTGTGTGTGTGTGTGTGTGTGTGTGTGTGTGTGTGTGTGTGTGTGTGTGTGTGTGTGTGTGTGTGTGTGTGTGTGTGTGTGTGTGTGTGTGTGTGTGTGTGATGAGAGAGAGACAGACAGACAGACAGACAGACAGACAGACAGACAGACAGACAGACAGACAGACAGACAGACAGACAGACAGACAGACAGACAGACAGACAGACAGACAGACAGACAGACAGACAGACAGACAGACAGACAGACAGACAGACACCGAAACCTCAGCACCACCCACAGGTAACTTCCACAAAGCTGTGGACGATCTGATAGACAAGGAAAGAAGGGACTTTTACGCCATCTAAAGGGACATCAAATCTGACAGACCAATTAGGATCTGGCAAAAACCACTGGGACTGACCCAAAATAAAAAGCTCTGATTGTGTACAGACTCAATGAGCATGACTTTGCTATCGAGAGAGGCCGTCATAGGCAGACCTGGCTCTCAAGAGAAGACAGGATATGTGTCCACTGCCCACAAAATGAGGTGGACACTGATCTACACTTTCTAACCTCCTACCTGATGTATGACCATATCAGAGACACATATTTACCTCAGATTACAGAAACCCACATAGAATTTGAAAACAAATCCAATCTTGATAAACTCCCACATCTATTAGGTGAAATATCACAGTGTGCCATCACAGCAGAAATAGTTGAGACCTGCTGCCACAAGAAAAGGGCAAACAGTGGAGCACAAACACCATTGTAAATACAACCTGTATTTATCTGTTATTTATTTTTCCTTTCATACTTCAACTATGTACAGCACTAACATTTTAAATGTCTATATTATTTTAAAACTGTTATGTGTAATGTTTACTGCTCATTTCTTATTGTTTATTTCCCTTTTGTTTACAGTCTATTCCACTTGCTCTGGCAATGTAAACATATGTTGTCCATGCCAATAAAGCCTATTGAATTGAATTGAGAGAGAGACCTTTCCACCCCAGCATAGCAACAATAAACATAGGCGTGGCAACCATTGGACAACTAGGTTATAGGTTTCCTCAGACATTACATTTTATAGACACAGCATATTCCTGTCCACTGTTTGACATCTCTCTGTATTCTTGGTGTGTGATGAATAGTCTGCTGATGCTAGGAACTCCAGCCACTGAGGAGGGGGCATTCTTATCTCAGGATACACCCTAGTCCCTACATAGTGCACTACTTTTTACCGGAGCCTTATGGGTGCCATTTGAGATGCAGCCTCAGGTCTCACTGGTCGCCAGCAGCCTATCTATGAGGCAGCAACCAGCTTGCAGCATCCTTATTTGCCCAGCCTCCGCTCCAACAGCACACCGCCCAGCAATGAGGGAGCAAGTTCTTCTGTCTGTGTCGCACGCCTGCCACACACAAACACACATATCCACGCACAGACACACACGAGGCCGCAGACTCATCCACACACACACACACACACACACACACACACACACACACACACACACACACACACACACACACACACACACACACACACACACACACACACACACACACACACACACACACACACACACACACACACACACACACACACACACACACACACACACACACACAGGGAGAGAATGGCTGATTTGATTAAGTCTCAAGCTCCCATTATTATGTTAGGTAGGTGGTGTAGAATTTCAATGATAATCCATAATGCATGACCGGTTCTGTTGCCGTGGCAACATAAATTCAAGGTTACCCGGCTTCCAGATGCATAATTGGGTGTGTATTGAGCGCCAAGGAGGTGCTGTTAAAAATTCTACTCATGGAAGAGAGGCATTAATCAAACTGTCGCAGATTGCAAAGTACTCATAATCAGATAAAATGCCTTAGAGAAATAACGAGGGTAGACAGGAAAGAAGGAGAGTGAGAGAGAGTGAGAGAGACAGAGGGAATGGTATTGAAGACAAACCATTTCATTCCATCTAAGTAAAAAAGGCATCCAATCCATGCAAGAAATGGCCCATATGTCTCTCTCTCTCTCTCACACACACACACACACACACACACACACACACACACACACACACACACACACACACACACACACACACACACACACACACACACACACACACACACACACACACACACACACACACACACACACACACACACACACACACACATAGCCTGTAACATTGGACTGTGCCCCTAAAACGTGCTGGTCAATTTGAGACAATATCACAACTTTTTGCAGTTCCAGGTGACTTGGTTTCACTTCATTTGGTTGTTATCTTGCTCAGGCAGGCAAGGGATGTGACCTGAGCCTTTGCTGCTGGGGACGGGTGGAAAATCAATTCTCACCAGAGAGCGACTGAGGGAGTCCCAAATGGCACCCTATTCCCTTTATAGTGCACTACTACCCTATGGGCCCTGGCCAAAAGCAATGCACTATATAGGGAATAGGGTGCCATTTTGGATGTAACGTAGACTGGCACTTCAGAGCCACCCGCCAGTTCCTCAGGCCTGTTTCAACCCCCTAGACAGACGAAATGAGTGGAGAGAGGAGAAAGGCAGAGAGCGGCTCAGTCCCGAATGGCATCCTGTTCACTATATAGTGCCTGTGGGGACCCTGATCAAAAGTAGTGCACTATACAGTGAATAGGGGACTATTTGGAATGCAGTCAGAGAGGATTTCAGCTCCGTGGGCATCACTGGAGTCACGTCATGCTCTCCGCTTCAATCTGTTCTCTCTGCCCCCTGTGGGAGATCATCTTTGGGCCTTATTTGTATTCATTTCTGAGTG
Source organism: Oncorhynchus gorbuscha (assembly GCF_021184085.1). Classification (NCBI taxonomy): domain Eukaryota; kingdom Metazoa; phylum Chordata; class Actinopteri; order Salmoniformes; family Salmonidae; genus Oncorhynchus; species Oncorhynchus gorbuscha. Next base: position 16,201,153 of record NC_060184.1, read on the forward strand.
TCTCGTTAACCATCAACCACCAAAGTTTTAGGATATTTGCTTTGAGATGTATTGTGAGTTGCAAGCCTGGATGCCATGCCTTTTCATCTCTTGCCAGCTCTATGTTACATAGTGGTTTATTATACTTAGAAGCCAGTGTTTACCTCATCCAAAAACCTCACGGTAAATGTTGAACATAAATATGTTTTTCTGAGATTTTGGAGACAGGATGAAGAAATGGTAGAGCAATAAACAATCATCACGGCCAAGGAATTTCTTTGGCAAATTGCCATCACCTCAAACATTATGGAGGATAAGTTTGAATATCTAATAATACACAAACAAAATACAACATGCAGACAAACATCAACAACATCACAACTGCCCAGACCCACCTGCTCTCACCCTGCCCAGACCCACCTGCTCTCACCCTGCCCAGACCCACCTGCTCTCACCCTGCCCAGACCCACCTGCTCTCACCCTGCCCAGACCCACCTGCTCTCACCCTGCCCAGACCCACCTGCTCTCACCCTGCCCAGACCCACCTGCTCTCACCCTGCCCAGACCCACCTGCTCTCACCCTGCCCAGACCCACCTGCTCTCACCCTGCCCTCACCCACCTGCTCTCACCCTGCCCTCACCCTGCTCTCACCCCACCTGCCCTCACCCACCCCACCTGCTCTCACCCTGCCCTCACCCACCTGCTCTCACCCTGCCCTCACCCACCAGCTCTCACCCTGCCCAGACCCACCTGCTCTCACCCTGCCCTCACCCACCTGCTCTCACCCTGCCCTCACCCACCTGCTCTCACCCTGCCCAGACCCACCTGCTCTCACCCTGCCCTCACCCACCTGCTCTCACCCTGCCCTCACCCACCTGCTCTCACCCTGCCCTCACCCACATGTTCTCACCCTGCCCAGACCCACCTGCTCTCACCCTGCCCAGACCCACCTGCTCTCACCCTGCCCTCACCCACATGTTCTCACCCTGCCCAGACCCACCTGCTCTCACCCTGCCCTCACCCACATGTTCTCACCCTGCCCAGACCCACCTGCTCTCACCCTGCCCTCACCCACCTGCTCTCACCCTGCCCAGACCCACATGTTCTCACCCTGCCCAGACCCACCTGCTCTCACCCTGCCCTCACCCACCTGCTCTCACCCTGCCCAGACCCACATGTTCTCACCCTGCCCAGACCCACCTGCTCTCACCCTGCCCTCACCCACCTGCTCTCACCCTGCCCAGACCCACATGTTCTCACCCTGCCCAGACCCACCTGCTCTCACCCTGCCCTCACCCACCTGCTCTCACCCTGCCCAGACCCACATGTTCTCACCCTGCCCAGACCCACCTGCTCTCACCCTGCCCTCACCCACCTGCTCTCACCCTGCCCAGACCCACCTGCTCTCACCCTGCCCTCACCCACATGTTCTCACCCTGCCCAGACCCACCTGCTCTCACCCTGCCCTCACCCACCTGCTCTCACCCTGCCCTCACCCACATGTTCTCACCCTGCCCAGACCCACCTGCTCTCACCCTGCCCTCACCCACCTGCTCTCACCCTGCCCTCACCCACATGTTCTCACCCTGCCCAGACCCACCTGCTCTCACCCTGCCCTCACCCACATGTTCTCACCCTGCCCAGACCCACCTGCTCTCACCCTGCCCTCACCCACCTGCTCTCACCCTGCCCTCACCCACATGTTCTCACCCTGCCCAGACCCACCTGCTCTCACCCTGCCCTCACCCACATGTTCTCACCCTGCCCAGACCCACATGTTCTCACCCTGCCCTCACCCACCTGCTCTCACCCTGCCCTCACCCACATGTTCTCACCCTGCCCTCACCCACCTGCTCTCACCCTGCCCAGACCCACATGTTCTCACCCTGCCCAGACCCACCAGTTCTCACCCTGCCCTCACCCACCTGCTCTCACCCAGCCCAGACCCACCAGTTCTCACCCTGCCCAGACCCACATGTTCTCTCCCTGCCCAGACCCACATGTTCTCACCCTGCCCAGACCCACATGTTCTCTCCCTGCCCAGACCCACATGTTCTCTCCCTGCCCAGACCCACATGTTCTCACCCTGCCCAGACCCACATGTTCTCACCCTGCCCAGACCCACATGTTCTCTCCCTGCCCAGACCCACATGTTCTCTCCCTGCCCAGACCCACATGTTCTCACCCTGCCCAGACCCACATGTTCTCACCCTGCCCAGACCCACATGTTCTCACCCTGCCCAGACCCACATGTTCTCACCCTGCCCAGACCCACATGTTCTCACCCTGCCCAGACCCACATGTTCTCACCCTGCCCAGAACCACATGTTCTCACCCTGCCCAGACCCACATGTTCTCACCCTGCCCAGACCCACATGTTCTCACCCTGCCCAGACCCACATGTTCTCACCCTGCCCAGACCCACATGTTCTGACCCTGCCCAGACCCACATGTTCTCACCCTGCCCAGACCCACATGTTCTCACCCTGCCCAGACCCACATGTTCTCTCCCTGCCCAGACCCACATGTTCTCACCCTGCCCAGACCCACATGTTCTCACCCTGCCCAGACCCACATGTTCTCACCCTGCACAGACCCACATGTTCTCACCCTGCCCAGACCCACATGTTCTCACCCTGCCCAGACCCACATATTCTCACCCTGCTCAGACCCAGAGCAGCCTTTGATGTAATTGATCATAAATTGTTGAAACTCACTTGCTATGGCTTTACATCACCTGCCACCACATGGTTGGAGAGTTATTTGTCCAATAGTACCTAGAGAGCGTTCTTCAATGGAAGCTTCTCTAACGTCACATACTGTATGTACAGTGCAGTGTTCCTCAAGGCAGTTGCTTTGGGCCATTACTCATCTCCAATTATACAAATGATTTACAACTTAAATACATTTAAAACTAAAAGCATTGTATTGGGCTCAAAATGTTTGGTTGAAAACACAAGACCTAAACCTCAACTTGAGTTGTGCATAAAAGGTTGGACCATTGACCAAGTTGAGGAAGCTAAACTCCTAGGTATATATAACATTGGATGGTAAATTATCATGGTCAAGTCACATTGACAAAATTGTTGTGAAGATGGGGAGGGGTATATATATGTAATGAAAAGCTGTTTTGTGTTTTTGACACAAAAATCTACAGTACTAGCAGCAGCTTACTCAAAACAGAATAGCACTCCTTGCCCACAGGTAGCCTGGTGGGTCGGAGCATTGGGCCAGAAACCAAAAGGTTGCTGGATCAAATCCCCAAGCTGTCAAGGTCATTCTGCCCTGAGCAAGAAAGTTAACCCATTGTGCCTTGTGCACCAACATTGATTAAGGCAGCCCCCCCGCACCTCTCTGATTCAGAGGGGTTGGGTTAAATGCAGAAGACACATTTCCGTTGAATTCATTCAGTTGTACAATTGACCTGGTATCCCCTCAACTGCACATACAGAACTAACGTCAACAAGTACGATGGTGGCGACAGATATGGCAGCTCTGCTTCTAATTAACTCCTGAGCAACTTTGCAGTATTTTGTGTTTTTTGTATGTTTTTTCTTACATTATTAGCCTAGACATTTTGTTGTGTTAATGCATGCAGCCAGAAATAACCTTTGGATATCAGAGCGACGGTAACTCACCACTATTACGACCAGGAATATGACTTTCTCGAATTGGATCCAGGGCAATTGAACTTATTCCAGAGGCTGCTCCAAAACACTGTCGGCGGGGATAAGAGGTATTCAGAGTGGACAACATCCACTGCTTCCGAGTATATTACTCGCTAATGTTCCGTCTCTGGATATTAAAATAGACGAGCTTGGGGCAAGGATCTCATTCCAGAGAGACATCAGGCGTTGTAACATACTCTGTTTCACGGAAACATGGCTCTCTCGGGATATACTGTCCCAGTCAATACAGCCATCTAGGTTCTCATTATATTGCGCAGACAGGAATAAAGACATCTGTATTCCTGTCTGAAGAAGAAAGGTTGGAGTGTATGTTTCATGATTAACTACTCATGGTGTGATTTTAATAACATACAGAAACAGTCCATTTGTTTACTCGACCTAGAATACCTCACAATCAAATGCCGACCATATTACCTCCCAAGATAATTATCTTTGGTTATAGCCACAGCTGTGTATATTCCCCCTCAAGCTGATACCATAACGGCCCTGAAGAAACTACACTGGACTTTATGCAAACTGAAAACCACATATCCTGAGGCTGCATTTATTGTAGCTGGGGATTTTAACAAGGCAAATTTGAGGAAAACGCTACCGAAGTTCTACCAACACATTGAGTGTAGTACTTGCGCTGGTATAACATTGGAACACTGCTACTCAACTTTTCGAAATGCCTCCAAGGCATTTCCCCGCCCTCCCTTCGGCAAATCTAATCATGACTCCATTTTACCTATCAATTCCTATAGGCAGAAAGACAAACAGGAAGTACCCGTGCTATAAGGTCTATTCAACGCTAGTCTGACCAATTGGAATCCATGCTTCAAGATTGTTTTGATCACGTGAACTGGGATATGTTTCTGAGAATAACATTGATGAATACACAGATACAGTGACTGAGTTCCTCAGGAAGTGTATAGGGGATGTTGTACCCACTGTGACTATTAAAACCAACCCAAATCAACAACCGTGGCTAGATGGCAGCATTCGAGCAAAGCTGAAAGCGCAAACCACCGCAATTCACCATGGCCAGGTGACTGGGAATATGGCCGAATACAAATATTGTAGTTATTCCCTCTGTAAGGCAAAACAGGCTAAATGCAAGTACAGAGACAAAGTGAAGTCGCAATTCAACGGCTCAGACACGAGACGTATGTGGCAAGGTCTACAGACAATCAAAGGGAAAACCAGCCACGTCACGGATGTTGGGGTTTGTTCCTTATTCCTTGTCAATCATTGGCTTATTGGTGAAATTAGCATTCTGACAATATATTTAATTAAATCATTCAAAAACCTTTATTAATGCAATTGCAGACAAAAGTTGACAACAGGAACATAGCACGCATGATTCCAAGTAAGTTTCTAAGGCCTAGGCAGTAAATGTCCACTCCCCAAGTTGATTTATTGTGGAATATCTTATCTCTTGCACTCTTCCTCTGCAGAGTTCTGTCTCAGTCACACATTTCTCAGACTGTTTCTTTATAAGAGGCAGAGAGACTAGAAAACTGTGGAACAATATTACACCTCTATAATGAATACATATATTTTTTTATCTGTAGTCTAGGACCCTATAAATGTAAGGAGGGGGTCTTATAACCCCTCCCCTTCTATTAATACGACATAAGCATAATCAATTATTATAATACATCAAACATTTGGTACAGCCCCTATCAACACCTTCTTTGCCCGCTTCGCCCGCTTCACCCGCTTCGCCCGCTTTGAGGATAACATAGTGCCACTGACGCGGCCCCGCTATCAAGGACTATGGGCTCACTTCTCCGTGGCCGACTTGAGTAAGACATTTAAAGCTGCCGGCCCAGACGACAGCCCTATCCGCGTCCTCAGAGCACGCGCAGACCAGCTGGCCGGGGTGTTTAAGGACATATTAAATCTCTCCCTATCCCAATCTGCTGTCCGAAGACTTGGATGTCGATTATGGCAGCCCCTTGCACCTCACTGATTCAGAGGGGTTGGGTTCAATGTGGCCTTCAACTGAAATGCATTTCAGTTGAAGGCATTCAGTTCTACAACTGACCAGGTATCCTCCTTTCCCATTCAACTTGCTTCAAGATATCCACCATTGTTCCTGTACCCAAGAAAGCAAAAGTAACTGAACTAAATGACTATCGTAGCACTCACTTCAATCATCATGAAGTGCTTTGAGAGGCTAGATAAGGATAACTTACCTGACACCCTAGACCCTCTTCAATTTGCATACCGTCCCACAGATGATGCAATCGCAATCGCACTGCACACTGCCCTATCCCATCTGGACAAGATGAATACCTATGTACGAATGCTGTTCATTGACTATAGCTCAGCATTCAACACCAAAGTACCCTCCAAGCTCATCATTAAGCTTGGGGCCCTGGGTTTGAACCCAGTACTGTGCAACTGGGTCCTGGACTTCCTGACGGGCCGCTTCTAGGTTGTGAAGGTAGGAAACAACACCTCCACTTCACTGATCCTCAATACAGGATCAGGATCAGACCCCTCCTGTACTCCCTGTTCACCCATGACTGCGTGGCCATGCACACCTCCAAATCAATCATAATATAATAATAATATATATAATATATATAATATATATAATAATAATATATAAGTTTGCAAACAACACAACAGTAGTAGGCCTGATTGCCAACAATGACGAGACAGCCTACAGGGAGGAGGTGAGGGCCCTGGGAGGGTGGTGCAAGGAAAAACAACCTTTCACTCAACGTCAACAAAATAAAGGAGTTGATTGTGGACTTCAGGAAACAGCAGAGTGAGCAGGCCCCTATCCACATCGATGGGACTGCAGTGTAGAGGGTGGAAAGCGTCAAGTTCCTCGGCATACACATCACTGACGGTCTGAAATGGTCCACCCACACAACCTGAGGAGGCTGAAGAAATTTGTCTTGGCCCTCACAAACTTTTACAGATGCACAATTGAGAGCATCCTTTGGGTGTATCACGGTCTGGTACGGCAACTGCACCACCCGCAACCACAGGGCTCTCCAGAGGGTGGTGCGGTCTGCCTAACGCATCACCGGGGGCAAATTACCTGCCCTCCAGGACACCTGCACCCGATGTCACAGAAAGGCCAAAATGATCATCAAGGTCCTGTGTAGCTCAGTTGGTAGAGCATGGCGCTTGTAACACCAGGGTAGTGGGTTCTATCCCCGGGACCACCCATACGTAGAATGTATGCACACATGACTGTAAGTCGCTTTGGATAAAAGCGTCTGCTAAATGGCATATATTATTATTATTATTATTATCAACCACCTGAGCCATAGACTGTTCACCCCGCTATCATCCAGAAGGAGAGGTCAGTACAGGTGCATCAAAACTGGAACCAAGAGACAGGAAAACAGCTTCTATCTCAAGGCCATCAGATTGTTAAATAGCCATCACTAGCCAGCTTCCCACCCTGTTACGCAACCCTGCACCTTAGAGGCTTCTACACTATATACATAGACTTAGAATTACTGGCCACTTTAATAACATTTAAATAATGTTTACATGATGCTTTACTCATCTCATATGTATATACTCTATTCTATTCTACTGCACTGTTAGATACTTATTATTATTGCTAAAACTGCAATAACATCTGCTAAATATGTGACAAACACAATTTGATTTGATTTTTGATTTGATGGATGCCAGTCTTTCCTAGTTGAGGGTTGACGAGCAATCAACTGCTTCTCTTCTAGTTTTTATGATAGATATTACTGTGACAAAAATTCCAGATTGTCTACATAATCAAATAACATTCAGCTCAGACGCCCACAAATACCCCACAAGACATGCCACCAGGGGTCTCTTCACAGCCCCCAAGCCAAAAACGAATTCACGGCAACGCAAAGTATGATACAGAATCATGATGACATGAAACTCCTCTCCATCTCCAATTACTTGTCATGTTTTGTGTTTTTTTGTGGACTCAAGGGATAGAATGTTCTTATCTCTCCAATACAACATCTTCAGGACACCATGCACTTCAGCCCATACATAAGCAGAACCTCATTGAGTGGGACAGATAATATGGAGTGTGTGTAAGGGAGTTCTACAAAGTCGGCTGCAGCAGAGAAAGACTGCATCCCAAATGGCACCCTATTCCCTATATAGTGTACCCCGTGTGCCATTTGGGACGCAGGGAGTGATGTGTGTAGGGCCTATAGAGCAGTAGCACAGGGCTGGTTGAGTGATGAAGCACTGCGGAGGGAGTGGGTGGGCTGGTCTGGTCCCCATTCTCTGGAGCCCCCGTCCCCATGCATCTGGCAGGAGAGGAATGTGCTGGTCATTCATGACTGGAGAGGGTAGAGAGGAGAGGGTAGAGGGAGAGGGTAGAGAGGAGAGGATAGAGGGAGAGGGTAGAGAGGAGAGGATAGAGGGAGAGGGTAGAGAGGAGAGGATAGAGGGAGAGGGGAGAGAGGAGAGGATAGAGGGAGAGGTGAGAGAGGAGAGGGGAGAGAGGAGAGGATAGAGGGAGAAAATAGAGGATAGAGAGAGGGGGGAGAGAGGAGAGAGGAGAGGGGAGAGCTGGGCTGAATTCCAAATGGCACCCTATTTATTATTACAGTGCATTCATTTTGACCATAGCCTATGAGCCCAGGTCAAAAATAGTGCACTACATAGATGTAGCCCTCATTTCTCCCAGCGCAGGATTGGGCTGGGGGTCCGGAGGGGGCTATGGGGGGGTGTATTGTTCAGTCACCCTTTTGTCCCTCAGATAACATATAAATGGGGTGCAAGGAGTGGAGAGCAATGGTGGTGGTGGGGGTTTTATCAGAAGAAGTGAAAAGAAAACATCTGTGTGTTTTGGATTAGACCCTGTCCGGGTGTGCTTCACCCCTCTGTTCCCTCTCACATAGATTTGGATTGTGTCCCAAATGGCCCCTATTCCCTATTTAGGGCATTAGGGCACATTAACTTTTCCTCCGGGATCGTCCACAGCCGCCTGGTCTCCTGCCGGTTTTAAATGTCTCAGTGTTTGCCTTGAACACGAAAAGTCAATTTTCTGAGGTTGTGACGAGGTTCGGGAAAAAAATATCTCTTTCCAATTCAACATTCACAAGTCAAGTCAAAAGGTTAGAGGGGCCAGGTGGTTAAATTGGGTCTGCTTTATTTTGGGATAATGCATACCCGACTGGGTGATGGCTTGTTGGTCTGGCACAATTTTTTTTATCAGTGACAGGAATAACATGTAAGTCTGCAGCGGCCAGCCCAGCTCAACCGCTCTCTATAAATATTGAACACAGGGAGAGAGAGGAGAGGGGATAAGGCTGGGCCCTGGCCTGAACCACAGCTGATAAGATAAAAAGAATTACACTTGGACTTGAGAGCCCTGAGTACAATGCATGAATTACAGAAGGAAAAGGTATACTCTCTATGCAGGGGAGCAAACAACATCAAGCATTCTCTGATCAAATCTTGAAAAAGGAGCTGTTTCATAATCAAATCAAATACCTCAGTGGAGATTTGATCTCGATAAAGAAACCCAAAGGTTCACCACTGCGTTGGTGTTCTGACAAGAAATTCATGAGAAATATATTACGTTATTATTTTTCCGATTCCAATGATTTTAATGATTTCTTTGATTTATTCACAGGTAAACTGTTTTTTTTCTCCTCCAGAAAGGGAATTCTAAAGAGTTACTGCCACACAGTCAGCGAGTTTAGTGAGTGGATGTCTCCTTATGATTACTGTATCCATCCATGGTTGTTATGTATAATGTGTATAGTAGCTTGGCTGATGCGCGATCCACCTGAACTCACCTATCAGTGAAACACACACCTCTTCATCTGCATATGTAACTTACACCACTAGTCATCTGCTTTGAGAGAGGGAAAGCCCTGATGTTTTCATGTTCCTCTACAAGTACAGTGAGAGCCATAACCATGCTTGGCTCTCTGTGTGTCAGTGGAATGTGTATGTGGAAACAGGACTCCGCCACATCAAATCAGCGCTGTTCAGACCAATCATATCATTCTGAAGCTTTATGGATTTTTTATAAAGCGCAAGTGTCAGTGTGTGAGGCTGAAAGAAGGAGTGTGAGAAGCCTGTAAAAGCCTTTGATTGGACTATGGACTGGAGGACTGATCTGTTATAGCTAGCACACCTGATGATGATGCACTCCAGAGTTAGAGTCTGCATTCCAAATGAAACACTATTTCTGATATAGTGCACTACTTTCTTCCAGAGCCCTATGCCCTGGTCAAAAGTTGTGCTTTAAATAGGGAGTAGGGTGCCATTTGGGATGCATAATTTGAGTATGTCAGAGAGAGAAAGTTTCTGGAATGTCCTTGACACAATAAAGCTGCAGACTTTTGGGTCTATGAAATTTGACTTACAACAAAATACTTTCGGATACCTATCTATTTCTGTTCCCCAAGGATGTCTAATATCCACTCTGCTTTCCGTAATATCCATTTGGTGTACAATATCTATGCTCCATTCCTGTCCTCATAAGCAGCAGATGTCGCTGAGCAATGGCTCCCTCTTCTTCTTAGTACTCATTACAATTACTCAGGTTGGGTATTTGGTCGTGACAGTGCAGTCACATTAGCTGGCCAGCTGCATTCTGCTGGCCGCTAACTAGCTAACGTTAGTTGGGTTAATCTTGATTTCTGATGTGCTAAGCCATGCATGACATGATTATAATCTTTGTCATGTGTCAGTGTCTCATGTTAACTACCGAAAATAGCCACTGTGCTGCGAATGTTAATCGATTAGCATGCTAATCAAAGCCCATGCTATGCGACAGGGACACACAGACTGTTAGCTAGCTAGCTAGCCACAATGAAATGATAGGTAAATAGCTATCTAGACTGGATAATATCTTTAGTTTTAGGTCGTTGTTTGCATTTTCAACTAGATGAATTCAATTTACCTACCATCAGCTGGTAATTATAAAGTTAATTGTTTGCTAAATCAGTTATCTTGTGAAATGTTTGCTAAAACAGTATCTTACATAATCGTCATCCTCACCTCGAACTCCTCCCTACAATTTAAAAATATATACTTTAACCAGCACTTGAACCCCCTCCCTCCTTTTCCTAACTATGTACTTTCTATGCCTGTGATATATGGTAGTCCCACCTGTTTATCTTAAGTGTCACGCCCTGACCATAGAGAGCCCTTGGTTCTCTATGGTGTTGTAGGTCAGGGCATGACTAGGGGGTGTTCTAGTGGATTTATTTCTATGTATGGGATTGGGTATGGTTCCCAATTAGAGGCAGCTGATTATCGTTGTCTCTAATTGGGGATCATACTTAAGGTGTCCCTGTTCCCAACTGCATTTGTGGGATATTGTTTTGTAGCACTATGTTACTTCACGGTCGTTGTTTGTGTATGGTTTTGTTTAAGTTTCACTAAATAAAATATGTGGAACTCTAATCACACTGTGCCTTTGTCTGTCCATTCTAACAACCGTGACATTAAGATTAATTCCCTAACTGTAAGTCGCTCTGGATAAGAGTGTCTGCTAAGTAACTAAAATTTAAATGTGTCAGAATTGCCATTCTTTGTATATATGGAAGCAGGGCAGACAACCTCTTATTGTGGCTTTTTTTTAGCTGGTTAATTTTATTAGCTGTAGCATTCAACAGGCATAAAGAAGGAAATAAATGAAAAAGTTTTAATTAGAACCTATTTTTCTGGAATTTGTTTTTCAGCATAAAAACATCCTTTCTTCCACTGTAACGGCAGATTTCCTCTTCTTCTGAAGAGGTGAAACAAGAATCGGACCAAAACGCAGCGTGGCAAGTGTCCATGGTTTTAATAGATGAACACAACTACAAAACAAGAAAAACCAAAAACAGTCCCATGTGGCACAGACACAGGAAACAACCACCCACAAAAGACCCAAAGAATATGGCTGCCTAAATATGGTTCCCAATCAGAGACAACGATAGACAGCTGCCTCTAATTGAGACCCAATCTAGGCAACCATAGACATACAATTTACCTAAACAGGTACCAGCCCCATAAACATACAAAACTACCTAGAAAGGCAAGCCTCATAAACATACAAAAAACCCTAGACAAGAGAGAGCACATAAATCCCCCAAAATAATAAAGAAAACAAAGATAACTAAGGCCAGGGCATGACATCCACCAGTAGGCCTAAGAGTGTAAGAAAGAGGATGAACAACAGCACTTCAGGAATGTTATCTTTGTTTTTGATGAGCTTATAAATGTGTTGGTTGTTTAGCAACAAAACAGACGGTGTTGGCTTAGATTGTTGACAACATGAGAACTATATTTTGTCTCCAAATGTATATTGAAAACAGAAATACAATTGCACTTGTTGTCTCTCAAATACATAATTACAGTTGTTGGTTAGCTAGCTAGTGAATTGACATGAAATTAGTCAAAACACCTCAAAACAAGACATGGTAAACGAGCCACCTATAATTCCACACATGGCAGCATCTTATAATTTCCAGACCCTAATAATTGTTTTTGTAATATATACACTACCAGTCAAAAGTTTGGACACACCTACTCATTTTATTTTTTACTGTTTTCTACATTGTATTATAATAATAGTGAAGACAAAACTGTGAAATAGCACATATGGAATCATGTATTAACCAAAAAAGTGTTAAACAGTGTTAAGGATCAGCGTGGCAGACGTGTTGTTGCCACCTGGGGGTGACCTGTCAGGAAGTCCAGGATCCAGTGGCAGGGGGAGGTGTTTAGTCCCAGAGTCCTTAGCTTAGTGATGAGCTTCGTGGGCACTATGGTGTTGAATGTTGAGCTGTAGTCGATGAAAAGCATTCTCACATAGGTGTTCCTTTTGTCCAGGTGAGAAAGGGCAGTGTGGAGTGAGATTGAGATTGCATCATCTGTGGATCTGTTGGGGTGGTATGCGAATTGGAGTGGGTCTAGGGTGTCCGAGAGGATGCTGTGGATGTGAGCCATGACCAGCCTTTTAAAGCACTTCATGGCTACCGATGTGAGTGCCACAGGGTGATAATCATTTTTGGCAGGTTACCTTAACTTCCTTGTGCACAGGGACTATGCTGGACTGCTTGAAACATGTGGGTATCACAGACTCGGTCAAGGAGAGGTTGAATATGTCAGTAAAGACACTTGACAGTTGGTCCACGCATGATTTGAGTACAAGTCCTGGTAATCCGTCTGGCCCAGCGGCATTGTGAATGTTGATCTGTTTAAGGTTTTGTTCACTTCGGCTAGCGAGAGCGTTATCACACAGTCATCCAGAACAGCTGGTGCTCTTGTGCATGCTTCAGTGTTGCTTGCCTCGACGCAAGCATAAAAGGCATTTAGCTTGTCTGGTAGGTTCACGTCACTGGGCAGCTCACGTCTGGGTTTCCCTTTGTAGTCTGTGATAGTTTTCAAGCCCTGCCACATCTGACGAGCGTCAGAGCCGGTGTAGTAGGATTCAATCCTAATCCTGTATTGACGTTTGCTTGTTTGATAGTTCGTCTGAGGGCACAGCAGGATTTCTTATAAGCATCCGGATTAGTCTCCCGCTCCTTGAAAGCAAAAGGCTCTAGCCTTTAACTCGATGTTGCCTGTAATCCATGGCTTCTGGTTGGGATATGTACGTACAGTCATTGTGGGGACGACGTCATCGATGCACTTATTGATGAAGCCAATGACTGAGGTGATGTATTCCTCAATGCCATTGGATGAATCCCGGAACATATTCCAGTCTATGCTAGCAAACAGTCCTGTAGTGTAGCATCCGCGTCATCTGACGACTTCCGTATTGAGCGAGTCACTGGTACTTCCTGCTTTAGTTTTTGCTTGTAAGCAGGAATCCGGAGTATAGAATTGTGGTCAGATTTTCCAAATGAAGGGCGAGTGAGAGCTTTGTATGCATCTCTGTGTGTGGAGTAAAGGTGGTCAAGGATTTTTTTCCTCCTGGTTGCACATGTGACATGCTGGTAAAAATTTGGTAAAACCGATTTAAGTTTGTCTGCATTAAAGTCCCCGGCCAATGGGAGCGCCACTTCTGGGTTAGCATTTTCTTCTTTGCTTATGGCCTTATAGTGTTGTTTGAGAGCGGTCTTTGTGCCAGCTTCGCTTTGTGGTGGTAAATAGATAGCTATGAATAATACAGATGAGAACTCTCTTGGTATATAGTGTGTATGACAGCTTATCATAAGGTACTCTACTTCAGGCGTGCAATACCTCGAGACTTCTTTAATATTAGACATCGCGCACCAGCTGTTATTGACAAAAAGACACACACCCCCACCCCTCGTCTTAATAACATCTTGACACGCCCATCCCGTTAGCGGGATCATTTTCATCAACACCCACTGAATTGCAGCACGCCAAATTCAAATTAAATTACTACAAATATTTAATTTTTCATGAAATCACAAGTAGAATATAGCAACACACAGTTTTGCTCATTGTTAATCCACCTGGCATGTCAGATTTCAATAAAGCTTTTCGGCGAAAGCTATCCAAGCGTTTATGTAAGCACATCTCTCTCAGTAGACAAAATATTACAAACAGCTAGAAGCCAAGTAGATTGGTCACGAAAGTCAGAAAAGCAATAAATTAAATTGCTTACCTTTGATGATCTTTGGATGTTTGCACTCACGAGACTCCCAGTTACACAATAAATGTTCCTTTTGTTCCATATAGATTATTTTTATAAACCCAGATACCTCCATTTGTTTGGCGCGTTATGTTCAGAAATCAACAGGCCCGAGCGGTCACGGCATCCCAGACGAAAATTCTAAAATTACGAAAATAGTATCTGTAAATTGCGTAGAAAGATGTCAAATGTTTTTCACAATCAATCCTCAGGTTGTTTCTACAATATATAATCGATGTAGCATCTTCCATAGGAGAGGGAGAGAAAATGGCTGTTGCGCATGAAAAACTCTGCTGGCACCCGCCATCCAGTGACGCGATGGGTTCTTTCTCACTCATTTTTCAAAATAAAAGCCTGAAACTATGTCTAAAGACTGTTCACAGCTTGAGGAAGCCATAGGAAAAATAATTTGGTTGATATCCCTTTAAATGAAGGCAAGGCATCCAATGGAACAGAGCGCTTTCAGGAAAAACAGCACTTCCTTGTTGGATTTTCCTCAGGTTTTCGCCTGCAATATCAGTTCTGTTATAGTCACAGACAATATTTTTACAGTTTTGGAAACTTTAGAGTATTTTTTATCCTAATCTGACAATTATATGCATATTCTAGTTTCTGGGCCTGAGAAATAGGCAGTTTCAAATGGGTACGTTTTTTAGCCAAAAACAAAAATACTGCCCCCTACACTCAAGAAGTTTTAACAGAGGTTCTGCCGGTGCATGGAAAATCCTGCCAGCTCGATATTGTCTGTTTCTCCATTCAGCCACGTCTTGGTAAAACATAAGATGTTGCAGTTTTTAATGTCCGTTGGTAGGATAATCTTAATAGTAGGTCATCAATTTCATTTTCTAATGATTGCACGTTAGCAAAGAAAATGTAAGGCATTGGGAGTTTACTCTCTCGCCTCTGGCTTCTCAGAAGGATCCCTGATCTGCGTCCCTTTTTACGGCATCTTTTCTTCACGCAAAAGGCGTGGATCAGGCTCGTTAAAGGAAAATGTTTTTTCCAGTCCACGGTGAGTAATCGCTTTTCTGATGTCCATAAGTTATTTTTGGTCATAAGAGACATTAGCATGAACATTATGTACACAATAAGTTACGATAAATAATCTACACAAAATGCAAAAAAAAAAAAACGGAATGTCACAATTAGAACGTCAGCCATGTTCTTTGGCGCCGTCTTTATACAATTAATGTTATTGGTACTTCATAAATAAATGCGCAAACATTTATAAATGTTTATGAATGTTATCAATATTCCATTAGAATAAGGCTGTAACGTAACAAAATGTGGAAAAGGGAAAGTGGTCTGAAAATATTTCGAATGCACTGTAGCAAAGGGGATGCATTTACAGTTCAATGATCAAAAATGACAAAAAGTCAACTTGAGTTTAACAATCAACTCTGAAAGCACGAACATCACAGAAAGAAAATATTAGACATTCTTGGCCTGGGTAAAAAAATTGAATATCTCATAAGGGAAATTCCATGGTAACGGATTCATGCTGAGACTCCAATGTTTCACTTCAAAATGTATGCCAAACAAAGACCATTGATTTCAAAGTTTAACAAACCATACAACTCTATGCACAATGACTACTTTGAACAATTTACACATTAATCCTTAAGAGTCTGTGTGTCAATCTAAGAAACATAATAAAAAAATCCCCTTCAAAATCCATCTCATCCAACGCATCCGCATCTGTTGTGGAAGGTGGCCGAGCTACAGCGGTGTTTGTCAGACCATGAGACGTCTCCAAAATCGCCCTTTTCACAAAAACGTCTGTAGCAGCAGACGTAACAGTTTGGCTGTAACAGTTTGGCTTACAAACTATAATGTGCCACTCTATGGAAATGAGAGACCCTCACAAACATAACAGTGTCACGGGACTCGTCTGAAGGTAACCCATACAAACAAACTGAAATATGGATTTAGTTTTGTGCCAAAATAAGGGGTTAAATATGTGTCCAAAAAACAACAATATTTCCTGAGGTTTCTTATATCTCCTAGATATTAGACAGACACTTCAAAACCGTATTCCTTATGACGGTCTTTTATGAATGTCTTATTCAATGCATTTCTATGTGCTATAGTAGTAAAGGCCAAGTTCAATATTTTATCAAATCAGTTTTTTATATATTTTTTTATACCTAAATGGGTCCTAAAATTCAAGATCAAATAGATAAATGATCCATGGTTTGACCATCTTAAAACAATTATATATGCTAGCTTAATGAAAATGGTCTGCTGCCCGGCCAGCTTATTAGGTACACCCATCTAGTACTGGGTCTGACCCCCCTTTGGCTCCAGAACAGCCTAAATTCTTCTGGGCATTCTAAAAGGTGTTGGAAATGTTCCACGGGAAAGTTGGTCCATGCTGACACGATGGCATCACCGAGTTGCAGTGGATTGGATGGAGGTACATTCATGCTGCGAGCAGCCCGTTCCGTCTCATCCCAAAGATGCTCTACTGGGTTGAGGTTTGGGGACTGACCAGGCCACTCAAGTAAACTCGTTGTCATATTCCAGGTGATGTTTTTCCACTTCTCAATTGTCCAGTGTTGGTGATTGTGTGCCCACTGGAGCAGCTTCTTCTTGTTTTTAGCTGATAGAAGTGGAACCTGGTGTGGTCGTTTGCTTCAATAGCCCATACATGACAATGATCGACGAGATGTGCATTCCCGAGATGTCGTTCTCCACACCACCATTATTTGTCTGGTTGTGGCCCACCTGTTAGCTTGCACGATTCTTATCAGTCTCCTTCAACCTTTCTCATAAACAAGCTGTTTTGCCCACAGAACTACTGCTGACTGGATGTTTTTTGTTTGTTGCACTATTCTCGGTAATCCTTAGACACTGTTGTGAGTGAAAAGCTCATGAATGGCGTTCAGTTCCTGAGATACTGGAGTGCGACAGGCACCGACACTCATACCACGCTCAAAGTCACTTAGGTCACTTGTTTGGGCCCATTCTAACATTCAATCGAACAGTAATTGAGTACATTGATGCCTCTCTGTCTACTTTATATAGCAAGCCACAGCCATGTGACTCACTGTCTGTAAGAGCAATACACTCCGAGAATGGAGTGGTGTACCTAATAATCTGTCTGGTGAGTGTAAACTTTCAATAACATTGACTGCCTCTTGACTGGCATAATTTCCAGAACCATGTTTCATAACAAGTCTCATAACTCTTACATGAGAACTGTTCATGATTCTCCTAAGCTGCTCTAAATGGCACCCTATTCCCTACATGGTGCACTACCTGGTCAAAACAAGTGCACTATAGAGAATATAATAGGGTGTCATTTGGGACTGCTGAGTCACCCAGACAGACGCCCCTCTTCCCACATCGGGGACTAGGGTGAGTGGGGTACCTGCCGTCGCCAGGGAGCCATAAGACAATTACACAAGGGCGTAATGAGGCTCTGTGGTTAGTTGTTTACGGCAGAGATTCATACGTCTGCATCTTGTTTACACTGATTGCATATCTGCTGTCATCATGAAACCAAAGATGGCTACCGCAAACCTTGCAGGGGGATTTCCAGCCTGCAATTGTGGGTCTGTGGTCAGTGTTTAATATTGGGTTTGTAAAAGGTATTTCTGTTACTGGCATGCAAGATAAATTAGCCTGACTGTGCAGAACATAACAGACACTAATTTGATCTGCAGACAGAAATGAATCTGTGGTATTACTACAGCTCCTAAGACTTGACCAAATATGCTGATTCATGTTTTTTCCCCTTCTATTTTCAGCTGCCCATATCAAGTTCATGTCAGATGGACACCTAACTAATTCCCCCTATCAAAACAATCTTAAGGGTGCAATATATAAACTCATCAAAAAAAGAAACATCCCTTTTTCATGACTCTGTCTTTCAAAAATAATTAGTAAAAATCCAAATAGCTTCACAGATCTCCATTGTTAAAGGTTTAAACACAGTTTCCCATGCTTGTCCAATGAACCATAAACAATAAATGAACATGCACCTGTGGAACAGTCTTTAAAACACTAACAGCTTACAGACGGTAGGCAATTAAGGTCACATTTCTGAAAACCTAGGACACTAAAGAGGCCTTTCTACTGACTGAAAAAAACACACAAAAAAAGATGCCCAGGGGCCCTGCTCATCTGCGTGAACATGCCTTAGGCATGCTGCTTGGAGGCATGGGGACTGCAGATGTGGCCAGGGCAATAAATTGCAATGTCTGTACTGTGAGATGCCTCAGACAGCACAATAGGCAGACAGGACAGACAGCTGATTGTCCTCGCAGTGGCAGACCACATGTAACAGCACCTGCACAGGATCGGTACATAAATCAAATCAAAATCAAATCAAATTTATTTATATAGCCCTTCGTACATCAGCTGATATCTCAAAGTGCTGTACAGAAACCCAGCCTAAAACCCCAAACAGCAAACAATGCAGGTGTAAAAGCAGGTCATCCGAACATCACACCTCTGGGACAGGTACAGGATGGCAACAACAACTGCTCAAGTTATACCAGGAATGCACAATCCTTACCATCAGTGCTCAGACTGTCCACAATAGGCTGAGAGAGGCTGGACGTGTTCTTCCTGTCTGGGTTGGTGCCTCCCCTTGGGTTGTGCTGTGTCGGAGATCTTTGTGGGCTATACTCGGCCTTGTCTCAGGATGGTAAGTTGGTGGTTGAAGATATCCCTCTTGTGGTGTGGGGGCTGTGCTTTGGCAAAGTTGGTGGGGTGATAACCTTCCTGTTTGGCCCTGTCCGGGGGTATCATCGGATAGGGCCACAGTGTCTCCTGACCCCTCCTGTCTCAGCCTCCAGTATTTATGCTGCAGAGGTTTATGTGTCGGGGGGCTAGGGTCAGTTTGTTATACCTGGAGTACTTCTCCTGTCTTATTCTGTGTCCTATGTGAATTTAAGAATGCTCTCTCTAATTCTCTCTAAGACCTGAGCCCTAGGACCATGCCTCAGAACTACCTGGCATGATGACTCCTTGCTGTCCCCAGTCCACCTGGACGTGCTGCTGCTCCAGTTTCAACTGTTCTGCCTGCAGCTATGGAATCCTGACCTGCTACCTGCCCCAGACCTGCTGTTTTCAACTCTCTAGACACAGCAGGAGTGGTAGAGATACTTTTAATGATTGGCTATGAAAAGCCAACTGACATTTACTCTGACTTGCTCCACCCTCGACAACTACTGTGATTATTATTATTTGACCATGCTGGTCATTTATGAACATTTGAACATCTTGGCCATGTTCTGTTATAATCTCCACCCGGCACAGCCAGAAGAGGACTGGCCACCCCTCATAGCCTGGTTCCTCTCCAGGTTTCTTCCTAGGTTTTGGCCTTTCTAGGGAGTTTTTCCTAGCCACCGTGCTTCTACACCTGCATTGCTTGGGGTTTTAGGCTGGGTTTCTGTACAGCACTTTGAGATATCCGCTGATGTATAACATTTGATTTGATTTGACTGAGTGCTTGTAGAACTGTTGTAAGGCAGGTCCTCACCAAACATCCCCGGCAACAGCGTCACCTATGGGCACAAACCCATGGACCAGACAGGACCAGACAGGACTGGCAAAAAGTGTTCATCACTGATGAGTCGTGGTTTTGTCTCACCAGGGGGGGATGGTTGGATTAGCGTTTCTCATCAAAGCAATGAGCATTACACCGAGGCCTGTACTCTGGAGCGGGTTCGATTTGGAGGTGGAGGGTCGGTCATGGTTTGGGGCTGTGTGTCACAACGTCATCGGACTGAGCTTGTTGCCATTGCAGGCAATCTCAACGCTGTGCGTTACAGGGAAGACATCTTCCTCCCTCATGTGGTACCCTTCCTGCAGGCTCATCCTGACATGACCCTCCTGCATGACAATGCCACCAGCCATACTGCTTGTTCTGTGCATGATTGAAAGTCAGTGTTCTGCCATGGCCAGCGAAGAGCCCAGATCTCAATCCCATTGAGCACATCTTGGACCTGTTGGATCTGAGGGTGAGGGCCATTACCCCCAGAAATGTCAGGGAACTTGCAGGTGCCTTGGTGAAAGAGTGGGGTAACTTCTCACAGGGCAGGGGAGCCTAGTTGGACTAGTAACCGAAAGGTTGTAATTTCAAATCCCCGAGCTGACAAGGTACAAATGTGTCACTCTGTCCCTGAACAGGCAGTTAACCCACTGTTCCTAGGCCGTCATTGAAAATGAGAATGTGTTCTTAACTGACATATGGGTTAAATAAAGATACAAGTTAAATAAAAGTAAAAAGTTTTTTTTTAAACCCAGCAAGAACTGGCAAATCTGGTGTAGTCCATGAGGAGGAGATGCACTGCAGTACTTAATGCAGCTGGTGGCCACACCAGATACTGACTTACTGTTATGTTACTGTTATTTTGATCCCCCCCTTTGTTCAGGGACACATTATTCCATTTCTGTTAGTCACATGTCTGTGGAATTTGTTCAGTTTATGTCTCAGTTGTTGAATCTTGTTATGTTTATACAAATATTTACATATGCTAAGTTTGCTGAAAATAAACGCAGTTTATAAATGCCGTTTATTATACAGTGAGAGGATGTTTCTTCTTTTGCTGAGTTTAGAAATCGCTCCATCACTACCTAGTTGCTGAAATTATATTGTGGCCATCTAATTTAAGTTTGTGTCAAAACAGCAATGTATAGAGAACCATTGTACAATCTAAATCACTGTGAAATATATTTTTAATATTCACAAATATATTATTTTCAGCTGTTTGAAGCTGGTGTATAAAACCGAAAGTGAAAAGATGAAAAGTGAAAGGTAAGGACAGAAAGCATAGAAATAGCACAGGACAGAAGGGTTAGTTATAAATATCTTAGTGCACATAGAACAGTTATTAGACTTGCTTTCATTGACTGATCTGTAGCTCAGTTGGTAGAACATGGTGCTTGCAATGCCAACATAGTTGGTTTTGATTCCCGGGACCACCCATACATGTATGAATCTATAACTCACATGTACAGTGCCTTCAGCAAGTATTTACACTCATTGACTTTTCCACATTTTGTTGTGTTACCGACTGAATTGAAAGATTTTGTGTCACTGGCCTACACACAATACCCCATAATGTCAAAGTGGACATTTTAGACATGTTTTGACATTTTTACTAATGAAGTACAAATGAAAAGCTAAGTTGCATGGACTCACTCCGTGTACAATAATAGTGTTTAACATTATTTTTGAATGACTACCTCATCTCTGTACCCCACACATACAATTATATGTAAGGTCCCTTAGTCGAGCAGGATTCAACCACAAAGACCAGGGAGGTTTTCCAATGCCTCACAAAGAAGGGCACCTATTGGTAGATGGGTACAGATATAAAAAAATAAGACATGGTATATCCCTTTGAGCAAGGTGAAGTTATTAATTACACTTTGGATGGTGTATCAATACACCCAGTCACTATAAAGATCGACCTTGCCAAGGCTTTCGACTCTGTCAATCACCATATTCTTATCGGCAGACTCAGTAGCCTCGGTTTTTCGGATGACTGCCTTGCCTGGTTCACCAATTACTTTGCAGACAGAGTTCAGTGTGTCAAATCGGAGGGCATGCTGTCCGGTCCTCTGGCAGTCTCTATGGGGGTGCCACAGGGTTCAATTCTCGGGCCGACTCTTTTCTCTGTATATATCAATGATGTTGCTCTTGCTGCGGGCGATTCCCTGATCCACCTCTACGCAGACGACACCATTCTATATACTTTCGGCCCGTCATTGGACACTGTGCTATCTAACCTCCAAACGAGCTTCAATGCCATACAACACTCCTTCCGTGGCCTCCAACTGCTCTTAAACGCTAGTAAAACCAAATGCATGCTTTTCAACCGATCGCTGCCTGCACCCGCATGCCCGACTAGCATCACCACCCTGGATGGTTCCGACCTTGAATATGTGGACATCTATAAGTACATAGGTGTCTGGCTAGACTGCAAACTCTCCTTCCAGACTCATTTCAAACATCTCCAATCGAAAATCAAATCAAGAGTCGGCTTTCTATTCCGCAACAAAGCCTCCTTCACTCACGCCGCCAAGCTTACCCTAGTAAAACTGACTATCCTACCGATCCTCAACTTCGGCGATGTCATCTACAAAATGGCTTCCAACACTCTACTCAGCAAACTGGATGCAGTCTATCACAGTGCCATCCGTTTTGTCACTAAAGCACCTTATACCACCCACCACTGCGACTTGTATGCTCTAGTCGGCTGGCCCTCGCTACATATTCGTCGCCAGACCCACTGGCTCCAGGTCATCTACAAGTCCATGCTAGGTAAAGCTCCGCCTTATCTCAGTTCACTGGCCACGATGGCAACACCCATCCGTAGCACGTGCTCCAGCAGGTGTATCTCACTGATCATCCCTAAAGCCAACACCTCATTTGGCCGCCTTTCGTTCCAGCCTGTGACTGGAACAAACTGCAAAAATCGCTGAAGCTGGAGACTTTTATCTCCCTCACCAACTTCAAACATCAGCTATCTGAGCAGCTAACCGATCGCTGCAGCTGTACATAGTCTATTGGTAAATAGCCCACCCATTTTCACCTACCTCATCCCCATACTGTTTTTATTTATTTACTTTTCTGCTCTTTTGCACACCAATATCTCTACCTGTACATGACCATCTGATCATTTATCACTCCAGTGCAAAATTGTAATTATTTGCCTACCTCCTCATGCCTTTTGCACACATTGTATATAGACTCCCCTTTTTTTCTACTGTGTTATTGACTTGTTAATTGTTTACTCCATGTGTAACTCTGTGTTGTCTGCTCACACTGCTATGCTTTATCTTGGCCAGGTCGCAGTTGCAAATGAGAACTTGTTCTCAACTAGCCTACCTGGTTAAATAAAGGTGAAAAGATACAGGCGCAACTGTCACGCCTTGGTCTTAGTATTTTGTGTTTTCTTTAATTATTTGTTCAGGCCAGGGTGTGACATGGGTTTATTGTATTGTCGTATTGGGGTTTTTGTAGGCATTGGGATTGTGGTTGATTAGGGGTGTGTCTAGTATAGGCTTGGCTCCCTGAGGCGGTTCTCAATCAGAGTCAGGTGATTCTTTTTGTCTCTGATGAAGAACCGTATTTAGGTAGCCTGGGTTTCACTGTGTATTTCGTGGGTGATTGTTCCTGTCTCTGTGTAGTTTCACCAGATAGGCTGTAATTAGGTTTCACGTTCCGTTTGTTGTTTTTGGATTTGTATAGTTTTTTCATGTGTCACTTTTTTCATTAAAGTCATGAGTAACCACCACTCTGCATTTCGGTCCTACTCTCTTTCTACAAACGAAGAAGGACGTTACAGCAACTCAGTTGCCGGAGAGGAAGGAAATCGCTCAGGGATTTCCAAAGGTGACTTTAAAACAGTTATAGGGGCCTCCCAGGTGGCGCAGTGGTTAAGGGCGCTGTACTGCAGCGCCAGCTGTGCCATCAGAGTCCCTGGGTTCGCGCCCAGGCTCTGTCATAACCGGCCACGACCGGGAGGTCCGTGGGGCGACGCACAATTGGCCTAGCGTCGCCCGGGTTAGGGAGGGCTTGGTCGGTAGGGGTGTCCTTGTCTCATCGCGCACCAGCGACTCCTGTGGCAGGCTGGGCGCAGTGTGCGCTAGCCGGGTGCACGGTGTTTCCTCCGGCGCATTGGTGCGGCTGGCTTCCGGGTTGGATGCGCACTGTGTTAAAAAGCAGTGTGGCTTGGTTGGGTTGTGTATCGGAGGACGCATGACTTTCAACCTTCGTCTCTCCCGAGCCCGTACTGGAGTTGTAGCGATGAGACAAGATAGTAGCTACTACAACAATTGGATACCACGAAATTGGGGAGACAAAGGGGTAAAAAAAACACAAAAAAAAACAGAAGATGGGTCAACAACACTGTAGTTACTCCACAATACTAACCTAAATGACAGAGTGAAAAGAAGGAACCCTGTACAGAATAAAAATGTTCCAATGCATGCATCCTGTTTGCAAAAAGGCACAAAAATAAAACTGCAAAAAATTTGGCAAAGAAATGTACTTTATGTGCTGAATACAAGGTGTTATGTTTGGGGCAAATCCAACACATCACTGAATACCAAAAGAAACGGAATAGAGCAAAGCACAGGCTAATTCCTCAAGGAGAACCTGGTTCAGTCTGCTTTCTACCAGACACTGGGAGATTAATTCACCTTTCAGCAGGACAATAACTTAAAACACAGGGACAAATCTACACTGGAGTTGCTTACCAAGATGACATTGAATGTTCCTGAGTGGCCTAGTTACAGTTTTTACCTAAATAGCCTTGACAACCTATGGCAAGACTTGATAATGGCTGTCTAGCACTGATCAACAACCAACTTGACAGAGCTTGAATAACATTTTCAAGAATAATGTGCAAATATTGTACAATTCAGGTGTGCAAAGATTTTAGAGACGTACCCAGAAAGACTGTAATTGCTGCCAATGTGATTCTAACATGTATTGACTTAGGGGTGTGTAAATGCAATATTTCTGTTTTTAATTTTCTATGAATTTGCTAACATTTCTAGAAACATGTTTTCACTTTGTCATTAGGGGATATTGTGTGTAGACGGGTGAGAAAGAAAATATTTAATCAATTTTGAATTCAGGCTATAATACAACAATAATACAACAATAATAAAACAAGACGTGGAATAAGTCAAGGGGTATGAATATGTTCTAAAGACAGTGTATATGTGAATTTGGTCGGGTCACCAACAAAAATACAAAACTGGATTTTTAAAAGTAGACAGCGAAATGACGTTGCCATGAGCAGCACCGCTGATATTGAGATGAGTGAGATGCAAGACCTCTCACACACCCACATACTGTACCGGCAGATTTCCTCTTTGTCTGAAGAGGTGTAGCAAGGATCGGACCAATACGCAGCGTGGTAAGTGTCCAAGACGATTTTAATAAGAAAAGCCTGAACACTATGAAATGCAAAACAATAAACGATAACGTGAAATAAACCAAACCGAAACAGTCCCGTGTGGCACAAACACTGACACAGTGAAACAGTCCCGTGTGGCACAAACACTGACACAGTGAAACAGTCCCGTGTGGCACAAACACTGACACAGTGAAACAGTCCCGTGTGGCACAAACACTGACACAGGAAACAGTCCCGTATGGCACAAACACTGACACAGGAAACAGTCCCGTGTGGCACAAACACTGACACAGGAAACAGTCCCGTGTGGCACAAACACTGACACCGGAAACAGTCCCGTGTGGCACAAACACTGACACAGTGAAACCCAGGCTACTGTATGATTCTCAATCAGAGACAACTAACGACACCTGACTCTGATTGAGAACCATACTAGGCCGAAACAGAAACCTAAACATAGAAACACAAAACATAGACTGCCCACCCCAACTCACGCCCTGGCCAACTAAATAAATCAAATCAAATCAAATGTATTTATATAGCCCTTCGTACATCAGCTGATATCTCAAAGTGCTGTACAGAAACCCAGCCTAACACCCCAAATAGCATGCAATGCAGGTGTAGAAGCACGGTGGCTAGGAAAAACTCCCTAGAAAGGCCAAACACTAGGAAGAAACCTAGAGAGGAACCAGGCTATGTGGGGTGGCCAGTCCTCTTCTGGCTGTGCCGGGTGGAGATTATAACAGAACATGGCCAAGATGTTCAAATGTTCATAAATGACCAGCATGGTCAAATAATAATAAGGCAGAACAGTTGAAAATGGAGCAGCAGCACAGCCAGGTGTACTGGGGACAGCAAGGAGTCATCATGTCAGGTAGTCCTGAGGCATGGTCCTAGGGCTCAGGTCCTCCGAGGGAGAAAAAGAAAGAGAGAAAGAGAGAATTAGAGAGAGCACACTTAAATTCACACAGGACACCAAATAGGACAGGAGAAGTACTCCAAATATAACAAACTGACCCTAGCCCCTCGACACATAAACTACTGCAGCATAAATACTGAAGGCTGAGACAGGAGGGGTCAGGAGACACTGTGGCCCCATCCGAGGACACCCCCGCACAGGGCCAAACAGGAAGGATATAATTCCACCCACTTTGGGATGGTTATGGTTCCCAATCAGAGACAACGAGAATCACCTGACTCTGATTGAGAACCGCCTCAGGCAGCCAAACCTATGCTACACCCCTACTCAGCCGCAATCCCAATGCCTACAAAACCCCAATACGAAACACAGCAAAATAAACCCATGTCACACCCTGGCCTGACCAAATATATAACGAAAACACAAAATACTATGACCAAGGCGTGACAGAATCCCCCCCTTAAGGTGCGGACTCCCGGACGCACCTCAAAACCATAGAGAGGGTCCGGGTGGGCGTCTGTCCATGGTGGCGGCTCCGGCTCGGGACGTGGACCCCACTCCATTAATGTCATAGTTCCTCCCCTTCGCATCCTGGGATAATCCACCCTCACCACCGACCATGGCCTAATAGTCCTCACCCAGAACCCCACTGGACTGAGGGGCAGCTCGTGACTGAGGGGAAGCTCAGGACTGAGGGGAAGCTCGGGACTGAGGGGAAGCTCGGGACTGAGGGGCAGCTCGGGACTGAGGGGCAGCTCGGGACTGAGGGGCAATATCTCCTTCCAAGACCAGAAGTCCTTTGATCGCTGCTCCTCACGATTAACAGGGAGAGTTGGCTCAGGTCTGATTCCTGACTCTGCCACTCTCTCCCTGAGCCCCCCCCCAATACATTTTTGGGAGTGACTTTCAGGTTTCTTTCTGCGCCGCCGTGTCTTTCTCTTCGACTCCATTCTCCTATAGCCCTCTTCGCACTGCTCCAGCGAATTCCAGGCGGGCTCCGGCACTCTCTCTGGGTCGACCGCCCACCTGTCTATTTCCTCCCACGTCGTATACTCCATACTTCTGCTGTCCATAACGTCCTCCCTTCGCTGCTCCTGCTGTCGCTGCCTGTTACCACGCCACTCGGTCTGGGTGTGGTGGGTGATTCTGTAACGGCGTTTGTCTGTTGAAGGAGAAGCGGACCAAAATGCAGCGTGGTGGTTACTCATGTTCTTTAATGAAGAAAAGCGATACATGAAATAACTTAATAATATACAAAAACACAACCGAAACACGAAACCTATTACAGCCTATCTGGTGAACACTAACACAGAGACAGGAACAATCACCCACGAAATACACAGTGAAACCCCGGCTACCTAAATATGGTTCCCAATCAGAGACAACGAGAATCACCTGACCCTGATTGAGAAACGCCTCAGGTAGCCAAACCTATGCTACACCCCTACTCAGCCGCAATCCCAAATGCCTACAAAACCCCAATAGGAAACACAACAAAATAAACCCATGTCACACCCTGGCCTGACCAAATATATAACGAAAACACAAAATACTATGACCAAGGCGTGACACTTATCCAGAGCGGCTTACAGGAACAATTACATTTAAGTGCCATGCTCAAGAGCACATCATCGACAGATTTTACACCTTGTCAGCTCGGGTATTTGAACCAGCCCAATGCTCTTGGCTGTGCATCATTCTTTTCTGTGGGCTGATTTGCGGGGATTTGTGTAGAGGTTTGGCTAATGCTTTGAGGGAGATTGCTGGAGTGTGTTCTTAGCCTACACCACATTGCTACGCTAGCTAGGCTAATGCTTTGAGCAAGATTGCTGGAATGTGTCCTTAGCCTACACCACGTTGCTACGCTAGCTAGGCTATTGCTTTGGGGGAGATTGCTGGAGTGTGTCCTTAGCCTACACCATGTTGCTACGCTAGCTAGGCTAATGCTTTGAGGGAGATTGCTGGAGTGTGTCCTTAGCCTACACCACGTCGCTACGCTAGCTAGGTTAATGCTTGGAGGGATATTGCTGGAGTGTGTCCTTAGCCTACACCACGACGCTATGCTAGGTAGGCTAATGCTGGGAGGGAGATTGCTGGAGTGTGTCCTTAGCATACACCATGTCATTACGCTAGCTAGCTGTACTACAGTCCTGGCTTGTTCTCCCCATGTCAACTCGACAGGACAATAAATAATAGATACACAATGAGTAACGATAACTTGGCTATATACACGGGGTACCAGTAGCGTGTCGATGTGCAAGGGTAGGAGGTAATTGAGGTAGATATGTACATATAACGAGGACTAAAGTGACAGATAATAAACAGTAGCAGCAGCATAAGTGATGAGTCAAAAAGGTTAGCGCAAAAAGGGTCAATGCAGATAGTCTGGGTATCATTTATCATGATAAATACTTTGTCAGGAAGGCTAGAAAAATCTTCAGATGTCATGTAAGTCTTATCTGTCACCTGCAGGCCACTTTCTCTCCCTATATCAGCATATCTTAGTGGGAGAACTATGGATCTCATTTGACCAAAATGGATTTCCTTAGGGGTGTTTGCTTCCCGCTTTGTTATTGATCCAGCAGCCTTTCAGGAAGCAACCTCACAGACCTCTCCCTCTCTCCAGCTGTATCCCAAGTGGCACCCTAGGGCATCACTTTCAACCAGGGCCTACTGTATGTAGTGTACTATATAGGGAATAGAGTGCATTTGGGACTGAGCTACTGAATGTGGGTTCAGCTCATATTCCAACCTGGTGGAAGCTAGGGGGGTTTGGATTCAAGTCTCAACATGTGAGCTGGGGATGTGCTCAATGCCCTTCCTGTTTACCTCCTCAAGGACTCCTCTTTTAGTCCAACCAAATAACCCAGAGGCTGTGCTGCCCTGTGTTGTGGTTGTGGGGCATAGCGTTTCAAGTTTATTAGAAGCATAGTTGTGTAACAATATAACATGAGATCCCCTTTACCAGGACCACATAATGATAAGCTACAAGTTTATTTTATTTGTTTTCGTTTTTTTATGCAGGAATAGAGTTTACAGTTGTTGTCAGTTTCATTCTCGTAGTAAATGAGAAATGAAGACAGATGTATATTTGTTTTAAATCTCTGGCCCCCCTGCAGGTTGTATTTCTTCTATGTAGTCAGATAAGTCTGTGAATCCTAAAAGCAAAGCTTCCATCTATCATTCAAGCCACTCTCAGTAGTTATCTGGTTCTAAGTAGTGATCTAGACCATCACACACACACACACACACACACACACACACACACACACACACACACACACACACACACACACACACACACACACACACACACACACACACACACACACACACACACACACACACACACACACACACACACACACACACACACACACACACACACACACACACACCTCCCCTCCTAACACCCCCATATTTTAATGAATTAATCAACAGAGCTGCTGAAGCCTTTTTGTGAATGCACAGCCGTTACTGAGGCGACAAGATGGTGTCTCTTCAGGGGGGTGTGTGAGTGAAGGTTCTGGGTAGATGGGCCATTCCCCAGTGTTTTGCAAATGAATGTGCCCTCGACGGCCTCATCCGGCCTCATCCATGCCCAGGATGGCATGGATGATTTACATGGGACAATTCCAACCCCCTCCACACGCACGCAAGCAAGCAGACACACACATACACATACACACCAAACTCCCAGCCTCCTGTGTATTTTGTCAGGCTTAGCCCAGCCTACTCAAGGGCCACCATGGTCTGAACCGATGTGGGTCATGCTGGTAATTCTCTCCGTTGAACAACAATCCTACCACCCTTTCCTCAATCTCTTGTCATCAGTTAAACCCTCTACACGATTATAGACTGTGATGTAAAAAAAAAGTACACTGAACAAATATATAAACGCAACATGAAACAATTTCAAAGATTTTACTGAGTTACAGTTCATATAAGGAAATCAGGCAATTGAAATAAATTCCTTAGGGCCTAATGTATGGATTTCACATGACTGGG
Organism: Oncorhynchus gorbuscha; assembly: GCF_021184085.1. Taxonomy (NCBI): domain Eukaryota; kingdom Metazoa; phylum Chordata; class Actinopteri; order Salmoniformes; family Salmonidae; genus Oncorhynchus; species Oncorhynchus gorbuscha. The sequence goes on from NC_060184.1 coordinate 16,231,205, forward strand.
AATACAGATATGCACCTGTTGGTGACAGAAACCTTTAAAAAGGAAGGGTCATGGATCAGAAAACCAGTCAGTATCTGGTGTGACCACTATTTGCCTCATGCAGCGTGACAGATCTCCTTCGACACATCTCCTTGATCAGGTTGTTGATTGTGGCCTGTGGAATATTGTCCCATTCCTCTTCAATGGCTGTGCGAAGTTGCTGGATTTTGGCGGGAACTGGAACACGCTGTCATAGACGTCGATCCAGAGTGCCCTATGTTCAATGGGTGACATGTCTGGTGAGTATGCAGGCCATGGAAGAACTGGGACATTTTCAGCTTCCAGGAATTGTGTACAGATCCTTGCGACATGGGGCCGTGCATTATCATGCTGAAACATGAGGTGATGGAGGCGGATCTATGGTACGACAATGAGCCTCAGGATCTCATCACTGTATCTCTGTGCATTCAAATTGCCATCGATAAAATTAAATTGTTTTTGTGGTCCGTAGTTTATGCCTGCCCATACCATAACTCCACTGGTACCATGGGGCAGTCTGTTCACAACTTTGACATCAGCAAACCGCTCACCCACACGACGCCATACATGTGGTTGTTAGGCTGGTTGCAAGTACTGCCAAATGCTCTAAAACGACATTGGAGGCTGTTTGTGGTAAAGAAATAAACATTAAATTATCTGGCAACAGCTCTGGTGGACATTTCTGAAGTCAGCATGCCAATTGCATCTGTAGTATTGTGTTGTGTGACAAAACTTCACCTTTATGTGTGGTCTTTTATTGTCCCCAGCACAAGGTGCACCAGTGTAATGATCATGCTGCTTAAACAGCTTCTTCCTATGTCAGGTGGATGGATTATTTTGGCAAAGGAAAGCTGCTCACTAACAGGTATGTAAACAAATGTGTGCACACCATTTTAGAGAAATAAGCTTTTTCTGCGTATGGGACATTTCTGGGATCTGTTATTTCAGCTCATGAAACATGGCACCAACACTTTACATGTTGCGTTTATATTTTTGTTCTGTGTACTTGAAAATGTAAGACATTCACTGAGTTTCATTAGAAAGAGGTGACTAAAAAAGTATTGAGATCTGTGTACCTAAATGTGACTGCTTTGCAGAGCAGAAAATTGACACACTGACTTGTTGGAAAGGTGGCATCCTATGACGGTGCCACGCTGAAAGTCACTGAGCTCGTCAGTACGGCCATTCTACCGCCAGTGTTTGTCTATGGAGATTGTATGGCTGTGTGTCAGCAACGGGTGTGGCTGAATAAGCAGAATCCACTAATTTGAAGGGATGCCCACATACTTTTCTATATATAGTGTATATATTCTGGACTATGACATTGCTTGTTCTGATATTTCTTAATGGAAAAATTGGGGGATTTGTGTCCACATACTTTTGTGTATATATATATATTATCCTAGTAGGTCCAACAATGATAAAAAACACTTTAAGGTCCATATTATTATTATTATTATTATTTTAAGTAATTTGGTCGACACTTTAATCCAGAGCGATTTACTGTGGTGAATGCATACATTTTCTTTGTACTGGTCCCCCATGGGAATCTAACCCACATCCCTGATTTTGCAAGCAGCATGCTCTACCAACTGAGCCACCCGAGTTCCCTTCTTTATGGACTACAGTGAATAATACCCATCGGCTATCAATGGTACTGTATGTGCATACTGATAGAGGATAAAGGTCATGTGTTTAGGAGGCAGGTGAGTGGTCGCCGGGGAATGTAGCATCTATCCATTCCCATTCCCTCCCTGTACCCCTATCCACTTTCCCTGTACCCCTATCCACTTTCCCTGTACCCCTATCCACTTTCCCTGTACCCCTATCCACTTTCCCTGTACCCCTATCCACTCTCCCTGTACCCCTATCCACTCTCCCTGTACCCCTATCCACTTTCCCTGTACCCTATCCACTTTCCCTGTACCCCTATCCACTCTCCATGTACCCCTATCCACTCTCCCTGTACCCCTATCCACTTTCCCTGTACCCCTATCCACTCTCCCTGTACCCCTATCCACTCTCCCTGTACCCCTATCCACTTTCCCTGTACCCCTATCCACTTTCCCTGTACCCCTATCCACTCTCCCTGTACCCCTATCCACTCTCCCTGTACCCCTATCCACTTTCCCTGTACCCCTATCCACTCTCCCTGTACCCCTATCCACTCTCCCTCTACCCCTATCCACTCTCCCTGTACCCCTATCCACTCTCCCTGTACCCCTATCCACTCTCCCTGTACCCCTATCCACTCTCCCTGTACCCCTATCCACTCTCCCTGTACCGCTATCCACTCTCCCTGTACCCCTATCCACTTTCCCTGTACCCCTATCCACTTTCCCTGTACCCCTATCCACTCTCCCTGTACCCCTATCCACTTTCCCTGTACCCCTATCCACTTTCCCTGTACCCCTATCCACTTTCCCTGTACCCCTATCCACTTTCCCTGTACCCCTATCCACTTTCCCTGTACCCCTATCCACTCTCCCTGTACCCCTATCCACTCTCCCTGTACCCCTATCCACTTTCCCTGTACCCCTATCCACTTTCCCTGTACCCCTATCCACTTTCCCTGTACCCCTATCCACTTTCCCTGTACCCCTATCCACTTCCCTGTACCCCTATCCACTTTCCCTGTACCCCTATCCACTCTCCCTGTACCCCTATCCACTTTCCCTGTACCCCTATCCACTTTCCCTGTACCCCTATCCACTTTCCCTGTACCCCTATCCACTCTCCCTGTACCCCTATCCACTTTCCCTGTACCCCTATCCACTTTCCCTGTACCCCTATCCACTTTCCCTGTAAATCAAATCAAATCAAATGTATTTATATAGCCCTTCGTACATCAGCTGATATCTCAAAGTGCTGTACAGAAACCCAGCCTAAAACCCCAAACAGCAAACAATGCAGGTGTAAAAGCACGGTGGCTAGGAAAAACTCCCTAGAAAGGCCAAAACCTAGGAAGAAACCTAGAGAGGAACCGGGCTATGTGGGGTGGCCAGTCCTCTTCTGGCTGTGCCGGGTAGAGATTATAACAGAACATGACCAAGATGTTCAAATGTTCATAAATGACCAGCATGGTCAAATAATAATAAGGCAGAACAGTTGAAACTGGAGCAGCAGCACAGTCAGATGGACTGGGGACAGCAAGGAGCCATCATGTCAGGTAGTCCTGGGGCACGGTCCTAGGGCTCAGGTCCTCCGAGAGAGAGAAAGAAAGAGAGAATTAGAGAGAGCATATGTGGGGTGGCCAGTCCTCTTCTGGCTGTGCCAGGTGGAGATTATAACAGAACGTGGCCAAGATGTTCAAATGTTCATAAATGACCAGCATGGTTGAATAATAGTAAGGCAGAACAGTTGAAACTGGAGCAGGAGCATGGCCAGGTGGACTGGGGACAGCAAGGAGTCCTCATGTCAGGTAGTCCTGGGACATGGTCCTAGGGCCCAGGCCAGTTGAAACTGGAGCAGCAGCATGGCCAGGTGGACTGGGGACAGCAAGGAGTCATCATGTCAGGTAGTCCTGGGGCATGGTTCTAGGGCTCAGGTCCTCCGAGAGAGAGAAAGAAAGAGAGAAGGAGAGAATTAGAGAACGCACACTTAGATTTACACAGGACACCGAATAGGACAGGAGAAGTACTCCAGATAAACAAACTGACCCTAGCCCCCCGACACATAAACTACTGCAGCATAAATACTGGAGGCTGAGACAGGAGGGGTCAGGAGACACTGTGGCCCCATCCGAGGACACCCCTGGACAGGGCCAAACAGGAAGGATATAACCCCACCCACTTTGCCAAAGCACAGCCCCCACACCACTAGAGGGAAATCTTCAACCACCAACTTACCATCCTGAGACAAGGCCGAGTATAGCCCACAAAGATCTCCGACACGGTACAACCCAAGGGGTGGGGGGGGGAACCCAGACAGGCCGACCACAACAGTGAATCAACCCACCCACTCTCCCTGTACCCCTATCCACTTTCCCTGTTCCCCTATCCACTCTCCCTGTACCCCGATCCACTTTCCCTGTACCCCTATCCACTTTCCCTGTACCCCTATCCACTTTCCCTGTACCCCTATCCACTTTGTACCCCTATCCACTTTCCCTGTACCCCTATCCACTTTCCCAGTACCCCTATCCACTTTCCCTGTACCCCTACCCACTTTCCCTGTACCCCTATCCACTTTCCCTGTACCCCTATCCACTTTCCCTGTACCCCTATCCACTTTCCCTGTACCCCTATCCACTTTCCCTGTACCCCTATCCACTCTCCCTGTACCCCGATCCACTTTCCCTGTACCCCTATCCACTTTCCCTGTACCCCTATCCACTTTCCCTGTACCCCTATCCACTTTCCCTGTACCCCTATCCACTCTCCCTGTACCCAGAGCGGCACCAGATGGCCAGCCTCAAGTTAAGACATCTGTATGCTTTCAGTTAATCCCACCTGCCCTATTTCCTACTAACAAATAGCTATTCAGGACGCGGCTGTTCAAATTATAGACATGTTCGAAACTGGAAACCAAATATTTATGGAACATTTCAGCCAAATGAAGTGAAGAGTAAAAAAGTGACGGTTCTCTAAAACAAGGATTCTCTAACTAATTCCTTTGATGGGGAGTAGCAACACACAAGCTTGTAATAACTCTCAGAAAGTGTCTAAATTCAGATCCATGTGTAAAACACCTTTGATGCATTTAGTAAAACTTCACCCTTTCAATGAATCATTCTGTCAGGTTACGTCCCAAATGGCACTCTTTCCCCTTTATAGTGGGCTGCTTTTGACCAGGGCCCATAGGGAATCCCATAGGGCTCTGGTCAAAAGTAGTGCAGTATATAGGGAATAGGGGGTCATTTGGGACAGACTCTGACCCACGAGAGGCCACTGTTATGTTTCAGTTGCCTAGACTGTCTTATAGGTAACCCCGCAGAGAAGAACCAAATCACCTGCGGCTTTAGAAATAGGCCTCAACTCACATTTCCACTTTTACAGGTTCTCTTAACACTAACAAGGAGGGCATCAAAGGGCTGCTGCTCAGTGGATTTTAATGTCCCACTAATGGCTTTTAAAGGGTCTTTTGAATGCTTTTTCATATATAGTTGCTCTATGCCCCAGCCCCAGGCATCCCCGGCCCTTTTCTCCAACCCCCACCCCAATTCCCCAGCCCCATTTTCCAACCCCTACCCTCACCCCAAAGCCCCAGCCCCATGCAGCCCTATTTTCCAACCCCTACCCCCACCCCAAATCCCCAGCCCCATGCAGCCTTATTCTCCAACCCCTACCCCCACACCAATTCCCCAGCCCCATGCAGCCCTATTCTCCAACCCCTGCCCCCAACCCTATTTCCCAGGCCCATGTAGCCCCAGCCCTATTCTCCAACCCCTGTCCCCAACCCTATCCCCCAGCCCCATGCAGCACCAGAGTTCGTACCCCAGTCCCCTACCTCTACGCCAGCTCCATGGGGAGGGATGCTTGATAACTTCGTGACAGGGGGCCCCACTGTGCACATAGCCAGTCAGCCAGTCAGGGTGGGGCTGTGATGATGACAGGTATGGTGTTAGCCCTCGTGGCCACTGACAAATCCAGGATCAGGCCAGACATGAGGGAGCAGCAGGCCAACAAGACAAGGGTTATGTCACAAATGGTACCCTCTTCCCTATATAGTGCACTACTTCTGACCAGAGCCCATACGGAATCCGCTAAGGTTCTGGTCAAAAGTAGTGCACTTATATAGGGAATAGGGTGCCATTTGGGACATAGCACAGGTGAAAGGGGGCATGTCTGTGATGAGGGAGCACAGCTGGTCACACAGAGAACTCTTCCACCTCTGTTCCCTGAAGTCACACTGACTAGCAGCCTGCCAGGAGTGTCTATTGTCCTCCTAGCCTAGTGATTTGCCATTTACTTGTCACTTGTGAGATGAAATTGTGTTATTATTCCGTTCAATGTGATCCAGGCAAGGTGCAAAGTGGCTCATATAGCAAGCAGAGGAGGAAATGGTTCTTTGTTTTTTTAAGATGCTATGCAAAGTTTACATATGACCATATCACATCGCCACAGTCTAGTCTGTAGTCAGCATGGTGAGATTACATTGATTTAGTAATGGTTTTATCCCAGCTATTAGCATTAGCATGTCTCCAGACTGAACAGACCGTGTCCTTTTAATGAACAGGAAGCCTGTTTCTATTACCTATATAAACATTAGCTATTCCTTCAGGATGAGAGAGAGGGAGAGTGAGAGAGGTGGAAAACGAGAGAGAGAAAGAGAAGGGGAAAGCGAGGGGGAGAGCGAGGGGGAGGGAGAGAGAGGGAGAGGGGGAGACCAGAGGGGGTAGGGGTGAACTGGCAGTGGACTGTTGTTTTCCTGCCTGAGACTCATTCCCATTTTATCTGATTATAAAATCAGGCTATTACTTCATTTCCTTAGATAAGCAATTTGAGTTCCTTCAACTCTTTTCAACGTATGCTAATTTTGGAACAACGAAAACAGTGGCATTGAAGGAAGATCTATTGTTGGCAGGCCAGGAGATTGTTCAAATGTAAGCAGCCAAAACACACTTAATTGGCATGTTGTTATCAATGCAATCAGAGAACACTAAAGGGCTGTTCAAAGACCCGGCAACTTTAATTTGCATGTGGGACTGAGTGTGAATAGCGGTTTTAACAGTACTTATTTAACTGTTCAATAAAACATGATGAAATACTATGGCCTACCACAATCTGGTTTTCATAGTCTCTGTTTTATCTTCTTTATTTCATGTCATAAACACAGCCTGCATTGAACATGAATATCTTCTGATGTAGCATTCATATCTGATCTGTAAAGATAACGTTTATCTGCATGTAAATGACCAGGGACACTTGCCAACCACAACGTTTGTTGAGAACTATCTGCTCTTGCTTCAGTAAAAAGGGAGCCAATGTTATCATAAACACCAAGCAACAGCAGCTGAGCCACCCCGGTCAGTCGAATCCTTCTCTTGTTGTCATGACTGTCGGCCGGTGTCAAAGTTTATCAGATGGTCATGGCTTTAGTCTGCGCTGCCGTCAGCATTTGGTTCCCATTTAAATATCTCAATGCCAGTTAAAAAAGTCAGTCAATTAAAGGAGCTCAAACCATTCACAGGCAGGAAATGAGGGTTCAACTATGGCGACCCAGGGAGAAGCTGGGGGGCTTTAAGAACAGACATATAAAGATATAGAGAGTGAAAAGAAAGAAAGAAGGTTTTTTCATCTCCATGCAGGGAGTATCCAGAAGCGGTGTAGCTTTGTGTCTGTCACTGATAAGGTGACACTGTGTCATGGTTGGTTGAGACTTCCTCTCAGTCTGCCAATGAGAGAAAATGCGTGTTTGAGATCAACTACATTGCAGTCGGCGAGTGCAAAATGTCTGATGTACAAATCATAATGAGTAGTCATTAAGGGTGTTCAGTGATTTACAGATCAGTCAGTCTGCAGTCGTTGATTGCAATGTAGCCAAACTCAAACGCTTCCAGAGTATGTTGACAACGGGGGGCATGGAGGTGCGAACAGTCAAGGTCTCTCTAGATGTCCCCGTCCACATGTGTGTAGTGTTTAGTGTCTGTTCCATAAAATCAAAGGCCAATTTGGTAAATTTGTGTTAAAAACATGTGAGAAAAGGCTGGCGGACCTATAAAAGCAAATTGGTAACCATATCTGCCTTTAGACAGGCAGCCCAATTCAAAAAAATTATTCACTAATTGGTCTTTTGACCAATCAAATCAGCTCTGAAAAAGATTGGATGTGAAAAGATCTGATGTGATTGGTAAAAAAAACAATTAGTGGAAAAAAGATCAGAATTGGGTATTTTTATTTTGTCATGAATAGAATTGCCACCATTGTTGGAGATTTGAAGAAACTGGATGAATAGCTTCTACAAGTGTACATAGAATGGTTATTGTTTTGTGACACCAGATGACTTGGCGACTGTTGTTGCAACAGTCAGACCAATGTAATAGTCACTTTCGTATCTCCAAACAAGCACGGCAGAAATCAAAGGACAACACATGAATGATGGAAGAGAACCCTGTATGAAGTGGCACAGACATAGCTCAGCATAATTCAAACACACCAAGGTTGCCTCCTTGATTTTCTTTTGAGTGCGTGGGGCTCATCTCCTCTGATTTCTCCAGTCAGAGGGTGTATCCCAAATGGCACCCTATTCTCTAAATAGTGCACTACTTACCATAGGGCCCTGGTCAAAAGTGGTGCACAATGTAGGGAATAGGCTGCCATTTTGGACACAGCCACAGATGAATGGAGATTAAGGGGTGCTTGAGGTGAGAGCTATTAAAGGATATCAGATGCCATCTTTGGCAGAGTCGCACCAAGGGGTTTGTTTGAGGAGGGAGACAGAAGCAAATGTCCCTGAGTGGAGTCTACCTATCTGCCTGTGGTACTTATCTGATAACTGTATGTCCTGATGAGGTGTTGAGAGAAAGATGTGCTTGACTTGATGGACCACACTGCTCGGTTCCTTCATGTTAAGGGCCCTTTTCGAATTAAGATGAGTATAGTGATGGCTCTCACTTTGTGGGGCTCTTACAGTGGTAACTACAATGGAACATAGTGTCTGGAACCAATGAGTGAGGCTATATGAACTGTGCCTCACATGATGAATCTGTTTATGCTGTACAGTGAACCCATTTACACTGTAGATCTGTGTTCAAATAGTATTTGAAATCTTTCACAACTGAGCTCTATTGAGTTTGCCTTGCTGGCGGAATGGAACCAATGGAATAGTCCCAAAAATGCAAACCCCGCCAACCTACCACCGTAGGCAGGCTTAATCAAACACTCAAAGTATTTATTTAAAGATTTCAAATACTATTTGAATCCAGGTCTACTATACTGTACTGTGGGAAAGGACTCAGACTATGTTACAATCAGTATGATACCCCTGGACTGCTACCGCTGCACTACACCCATGTACTTCCCCCATTTTACTTTAATCAGGAAATGTCCCTGACATGTTTATTTGGGTTACTGCCGCACCGCCACAGAATCACATGACCTGGGGGGTCAGATTAAATCATAAACTCAGACCCACCCCACTGCCTATTCCAAAATAGAACTCCACATTAGGGTAAAACCATAGAAATAGAATGAATAAAACCTTCCTTCCAATTCTATGGTGTAAACTGTGCTTGGCTTCTCTTATTGCTTTGTGACACATTGAGTGGAGCTCTCAGGTCTTATCCAATTAGACTAGAGCAGTTAACAGTAGCTGTAATTTGCATTAGGGTCCTATTGTGCTCCAGATTTATGCTATAGCAGTATGGAAGTCAATAGGAGCTGCATAGGGACACAGTGGAAATCAATGGGGCCATTATTCTCCTGACGGCACCAGATTTAAAAAAAATATATATTTAGCAGATGCTTTTAGCCATAGCAACTTATAGTCATGCAGGCATTTTACATATGGGTGACATTAACATTAACATTAACAGCACCATGCTCTACCAACTGAGCTACAAAGGACCAACAGAGTTAAGTGTCACTTGTGTGGGATAAGTTCAGATAAAACTCATCTCTCCTTTTTCTCTCTTTTCAGTGGTTTCCTCTTGAACCATGGGGATGTTAAATGCTATTCTAAACTCCTCTGCTGCTAAAACAGTCTGACTTGGGTTTTTTGTTTTGTTTTTTTAGAACATAAAAAAGTTTTTAAAAAGAAAGAAAGGACATGTTTCCTGTTCACCCCTCCTCCTCTTCCTCCTCTTCCTCATTCTCCTCCTGCGTCACTCCTGTTGTTCTTGTCTCGCATTCGGACGCTTGTCAAACATTTGATTTACTTTTATCTTTAATTTCACAGGAAATTTTTATTCCCATTCTGGCCTTTAAGGGTGAAATACAAGGGTTATATTAGGGACAGAGGAAATTCCCCTACATTAATTTTTGTTTATTTTTGTTTTGTTTGGAGAGAATCTGTGAATATACATAAGTTATGTTATTTATGTAACATTTCCACATAGCATAGGGACAGGAGTGGAATACACTGCTGTTAGTTAAGAGCCACTCTATGAAGGTAGTTGCTAAAATTACACTTTAATAATATGAAGTAAACTACAGAAACTTGTCATTTACTGAGAGAGAGAGAGAGAGAGAGAGAGAGAGAGAGAGAGAGAGAGAGAGAGAGAGAGAGAGAGAGAGAGAGAGAGAGAGAGAGAGAGAGAGAGAGAGAGAGAGAGAGAGAGAGAGAGAGGGACAGAGAGACAGACAGAGAGAGAGAGAGAAAGCGAGAGAGAGAGAGAGAGAGAGAGAGAGAGAGAGAGAGAGAGAGAGAGAGGAGAGAGAGAGAGAGAGAGAGAGAGAGAGAGAGAGAGAGAGAGAGAGAGAGAGGGACAGAGAGACAGACAGAGAGAGAGAGAGAGAGAGAAAGCGAGAGAGAGCGAGAGAGAGAGAGAGAGAGAGAGAGAGAGAGAGAGAGAGAGAGAGAGAGAGAGAGAGAGAGAGAGAGGGACAGAGAGACAGACAGAGAGAGAGAGAGAAAGCGAGAGAGAGAGAGAGAGAGAGAGAGAGAGAGAGAGAGAGAGAGAGAGAGAGAGAGAGAGAGAGAGAGAGAGAGAGAGAGAGAGAGAGAGAGGGAGAGAGGCTTATACTGGTCTTTGGGAAATATATTTCACACTCATATGGGACCTGTGATATCTCCTGGGCCCCTGACCGAGCTGTCACTTTGATGGGCTACCGGCTTGGCTAGGCTCTGGACAGCCGCACAATGAATGCAGAGCAGCCTGCAAGGGACAGGGACCATGGTTGCGTCTCAAATGGCAAAAGTAGTGCACTATGTAGAGAATAGGGTGCCATTTGGAATACGAACCAAGTTCAGACCTACCACAGCAAGGCCTGGCATAGCGCTCACATAGCAATGCAGTGGAATAAGCTCATTATATAGATTTTCAACTCCATTTCTCCATGGGTCACTGTGTTGGGGATTGTAAGTAATATTTTAATAGTTTGTGAATTGAGTGTTTCAATATTCTTTCACCTTTTCTGTCTCTTCCATCTCTCTGTGGTGACTGTCAGAGCAAATAATACATGCTCTAGTGTATAACTTCTCTGTCAGTGTGTAACCAACAGTTCTCTGTGGTTGTGCAGCCTCTCCCTCTTGTTGTAACCGGGACAGCTGTGGCCCTGGATCCACCCACACACCACTGTTGGTGGTGACAAAAGGAGCTTAGAGCTTTCTAAATGTGGAGCCATACCTCAGACAGGCCGTCAGCGTGTCTCCAGAAGCCCTGAATGCAGCTCCAGCAGGCAGCTGTGGTTATGCCATTCATCCTATTGACTGGAGCCCAGGGAAGGCACCCCAGCAGCACACTCCTCCTCCCAGCCGGGGCCTGCCTCGGGCTGCATATGTAAGCCTAGTTGCACCAAAAGAGCCCTCCCACTGTTCCAGTCATGTTATAAGAGGATTCCAGTATTCCATCTCTCTGGGCCAACCAGCTCCTCCATTTTGAACCTCAGTTCTCTATTCATTTTTGCATTTAACCAGCCATGACAGTCTCAATATATATATATATATATAATAATAATTAAGATCCAGCTACCAATAAAATCTAAAAGAGTACAGAAAAGGTGTTTTCAAAAATTCACTGGTGTTCTTTGTATGGGTGATTTCATAACAAGCAGCTTTGGCGAGGGTTGGCGAGTCCTTGCAGCTGACACTTGTAACGTATCACTCCTACCTTCCTCCTTCTACACATCTAAAGCTGTGCCGTTAGCTGGCCTCTATGCTTATTTTAATGGAATTAGCGTAACACAAAGCATCCGCTTAAAACTCTCTGACGAGGAAGTCGATTTCCTGTGCTGTTTTAAAGGCAGCTGTGGGGGCCCCTCATTGGCCCCTTATACCTAGAATGCATCCCAAATGGCACCCTATTCCCTATTTAGTGCACTATGTAGGGAATAGGGTGTCAATCGGGATGCAACCCTAATGTATCAACCAACACACGTGTGACACCCTGCCTGGTGTGGCACATACAACCAGTTGGACTATATGGCTCTATAAATCATCACCCACATCTTTCAGATGAGGATGTCAAATCAAATGGCAGGGATTTAGTTTAGTAGGCAGGGCTGGTGGGACAACACAGGCAGAGGTGGAGAAACTGGAGACAACTGGCATGCATTCCACCAGAGGTATAGGGGGATATTCAATACGTATCAGCAGCTGGAAACACTCACAGAGAACAGGAGAAGGAGAGGAGGCGGAAGACGTGTGTGTGCGGGGACCAGTATGTGAAGCTTTGCCATTGAAGGCCACTATGGAGTAGCCAGGGTACCTGATGTGTTGGACAACTGACTAGATCACGTCTTTGTACCGCAAATTGAAAGAGATTGCAAGATAATTCTTGTTCTTAATGAAGATGACATGCCAGCTAGCTACATAAATCAAACTACTGTCTCATATCTGATCCTTCCTTCTCATCGCTCACTCCCTTTTAGAATGCACCCAGATGACCTCGCGGGGTAACGTCAGGACAGGGATCTGTCTGAGCATATTTCACACGTGGGGGAATAACGGCAGCACAGCTGAGAAGCTTACATAGGATTGCATCCCAAATGGCACCCTATTCCCTTCATATGGCGCTACTTTTGACCAGGGCCCATAGGGAACAGGGTGCTATTTGGGACACATCCTGAGTCTCTCACTTCCTTCCCTCCACTACATACCACATAACGATCAGCGGCAAATATTCTGCAACCAACAGCTCTGTCTTGTCAGTGGTTAACGACCAGACATACAGAACATCTTTGAGTAGCTTCAGCCTCCCTGTGTGTGGAGTGAATATCAGACAGAAGGTTATATAATGAACATTGGCGGTTAACAATTAACAAGGAAGGAATATCAGGGAATATCATATCTGATTGGAGATAAGGACATTTTTTGCATAATTTAGCTAGCGAGAAAGTATCGATTCAAAAAGGGGTGTGGTATCAGGGTTGTGGTGCTCTGAATATATAATACTTATACATCTACTCCCACCGTAATATTTTCGACAAATGGTACAAAGTAGATAAGAGACCAGGTAGGTGGTTTCAGTACAAATGTCTATTCGTTTTGCTTCCTTGGTGTTTTTCCTACTTAGGGAGAAGGTGATTTTCCAGAGGGGGACTTGGTTGGAACTCACCAGTCTTTGTTGTTAGTGACAAATCAAGTCGTCAAAACAGCTAATGAGATGGTGCTTTTCTTCAATCCAGGATTCCTTAACCTAACATAGTGTGTGACACCTCTCTTTTTTCTCTCAGACACATGCTATTAATAATAGGTTGTTGCCATGGACGATGTAAGTCACGCATTTCCGTGGTTTTCCGAGCTGTAACACGTAGTATATGAACCCAGGTTTCCCACAGGAGCAACCAACATCTTGGACCATTAGACCAAGAGGAAATGCCCCCTTGGACCAAGGGTAGACACTGGTTTTGAAGTTCTCAGGCGAGGCTACCTCATCACATGACCACGACCGACTCATGTCCGCTACACCAACACCTGTGACCTGTTTTACATAACCTCCCCAAAAATGACCATGTCTGGTATCATCTTGCCATTACAAGAAGGGAAAAAAACTGTTTCCATTTTCACAGCCCTTGATAGTCTTTGACATGTATTTATCAACAGTCAATGTTATAGGGAAGTTGCCATAATGTGAACTCCCTACACCCTCCTATGGTTGATAATTAATTCATGCAACCAGTAAATCATGCCAGCCAGGAGTTAACAAGCTCTGCCTCCTGATTGGTCAAACACAGCCTGTATGACATTCCCTCTGAGATAAATTATGTATTAGTCCCAAATGGTGCAGTACTTATATAGTGCAGTACTTTTGACCAGGGCAGAGGGAATAGGGTGCCATTTGGAACACAGTATATGACTCATGGAGGCCCTGGGCAGTCACAACTGGAGAGGTATGTTTAGGAACTGCTGGATGAGGTATGTTTAGGAACGGCTGGATGACATCATTCATCAGCCGGCATTGTTACAGGAGGGGTGTTGACAACCAGAGGTCACCACGGCAACAAGACAGACAGCAGCAGCAGAAGCATGAGACATTTTTAATCTGGGTAATGAGGAGTTAAACATCTGGCAAAGGAAGAAACAGAGCTGTCAGGTGTGCCCTTCACATTATGGCTGTGCTGAATGGCCATATTCACTTAAAAAATATATATTTTTACACAAGAGAAAACATCCCCATACAAGACCCACCTGACTGACTGACACAGCAAGTGCGTCTCAAATGGCACCCTATTCACTACATAGTGTACTACTTTTGACCAGAGCCCTATGGGCACTATATAGGGGATAGTGCGTCACTTGGGAAACAGCCAGGCTTTAGGACAGCTCCCTGAGTCCCTGCATACAGCTGCAGACTTCCCTTGAGAGATCTCCCAGTGTTACTGTAATAAATGAGGAAACTACGATCAGGGTGCCACGCTGTATTAATTACCACTAATAGGTTAGTCGATAAGATGATTTATTGTCAATTTTATCTCTCGTAAAGCCCCTCACCCACCCGGGTGTAGGTACCGGTAGTACGTGACTCATTTGGCTTAGCATAGATTTCCCAACCACTCCACTTTAGCCATCAATCTCTCGGTGGTGGGCCGCGGTGTATGTCCTCTTATCATGTGACCCCCTCTGGTTTTTCCTATGCACATGAAAAATGACAACATATAAGTGCAGATGACCTGAGGAAATTACAAGTGTGTTTCACGTGGAAGGGCGACAACCCCCGTTCATCTTCTCCTCCTTCTCCTATTAGTCAGCCTTTCCGTCATGCCGGTTCTGTCTCGACTCACTCACCTGACACACGCAGGCATTTCAGAGAGACTCATTGGCGTTTAACGAGGAAAGTCGTTGTAATGCTGGGATGAAATAGAGTGAAAACTGCAGGGAGTTTCAGTGTGTCAGGGAGTTTCACTAACTGAAATGGTGCGTCGGGATGTCATACCAGAAACATTTTTGAGCAAATAACCTTTTTTCATACTGTCTTTGAATTAGAGTAGTAAGTACATTACAAGTTTAAATACTGGTGATAACTCAGATGCCTGTGTTATATTGATGCTCTTTGAAATTATATATTATATACAGTGGAGTCCGAAGTTATTGACACCCTTGATAAGGGTGTAAATAACGCAGCAGTCTAAGGCACTGCAACTCAGTGCTAGCGGCGTCACTACAGACCCTGGTTCGATTCCAGGCTTTATCACAACCGGCCGTGATTGGGAGTCCCGTAGGGCAGCGCACAATTGGCCCAGCGTCGTCCGGGTTCGGGTTTGGTCGGGGTAAGCCGTCATTCTTAACTGACTTGCCTAGTTTAATAAAGCTGAAATAAAACATTTAAAATAAAGATGAGCAAAAATGACTGTATATATTTTTATTTTATTTTTAATACTGAGTTATATTGTATTGTAAAAAAAATGGGTCATTATAATATTTCATACTAATACAATTGCTCAGAGAAAGAGATTTTGTTTAACAAGTAATACAAAAAATCTCTGAGTGATTGATATGTGTGGAGAAAATAGAAAGCGGCCTCTCTAAAAGCATGCTGACCTTTGACATGGAAAGGTGGAAAATAGCAGTCTATATGTGCATATTTATTCAGGCGTAACATTTTATCCGTTGACCTGTATAGCCTTATTTGAAACCCTATTCCATATTACCTATGTACCCTGTGAAATGAAGAGGCAAAGATTAATATAGAGAAAATCTCATTGGGAGGTTTGCTTAACATTGGAGACAGTCTTTACTTGTAGGTCTCCAAGTTCTTTAACATGAGAAAAGCATTCAACATTCAAAATCTGTGAGATTCACCCACAAGCTGTGTGAACATGTATTCCTGTGTAAAGAGAAAGAAAACATTTCCACAACCATATATCTTATATTGATCATATCATCATATCTGGGTGTTAGGATTTACCTGAGACACTTAGCTCTTTGTATATAGGACATGAATCGTGTAATCCTCAAATGTAGATATGTTTCCCTTTCTAAAAAGCACCGGTGAGATGGAATTGACTCTGACTTTATGTAACGGTGACGTGGACAAGTGAGGCTAGATCCCAGCCTGGTTCATCAGCTTTAACTTGAATCATGTTTAAATACTGTTTTACTTCACATGTACAGTTAGTCGGAAGTTTGCATACACTTAGGTTGGAGTCATTAAAATGCGTTTTTCAAACACTCCACAAATTTCTTGTTAGAAACTATAGTTTTGGCAAGTCGGTTAGGACATCTACTTTGTGCATGACACAAGTCATTTTTACAACAATTGTTTACAGACAGATTATTTCACATGTAATTCGCTGTATCACAATTCCAGTGGGTCAAAAGTTTACATACACCAAGTTAACTGTGCCTTTAAACGCTTGGAAAATGTCAGAAAATTATGTCATTGCTTTGGAAGCTTCTGATATGCTAACTGAGATCATTTGAGTCAATTGGGGCTGTACCTGTGGATGTATTTCAAGGCCTACCTTAAAACTCAGTGCCTCTTTGCTTGACATCATGGGTAAATCAAGAGAAATTAGCCAAGACCTCAGAAAATAAATTGTATACCTCCACAAGTCTGGTTCATCCTGGGGAGCAATTTCCAAATGCCTGAAGGTACCAAGTTCATCTGTACAAGCAATAATATGCAAGTATAAACACCATGGGACCACGCAGCCGTCATACCGCTCAGGAAGGAGAAGCGTTCTGCCTCCTGGAGATGAACGAACTTTGGTGCAAAAAGTGCAAATCAATCCCAGAACAACAGCAAAGGACCTTGTGAAGATGCTGGAGGAAACAGGTACAACAGTATCTATATCCACAGTAAAACGAGTCCTATATCAACATAACCTGAAAGGCCGCTCAGCAAGGAAGAAGCCACTGCTCCAAAACCGCCATAAAAAAGCCAAACTAAGGTTTGTAACTGCACATGGGGACAAAGATCGTTCTTTTTGGAGAACTGCCCTCTGGTCTGATGAAACAAAAATAGAACTGTTTGGCCATAATGACCATCGTTATGTTTGGAGGAAAAGGGGAGGCTTGCAAGTCGAAGAACACCATGCCAACCGTGAAGCGGTTGGTGCAGGAGGGTCTGGTGCACTTCACAAAGTAGATGGCATCATGAGGAACGAACATTATGTGGATATATTGAAGCAACATCTCAAGACATCAGTCAGGAAGTTAAAGCTTGGTCACAAATGGGTCTTCCAAATGGACAATTACCCCAAGCATACTTCCAAAGTTGTTGTAAAATGGCTTAAGGACAACAAAGTTAAGGTATTGGAGTGGCCATCACAAAGCCCTGACATTTAACCCAAGTTAAACAATTTTAAAGGCAACGCTACCAAATACTAATTGAGTGTTTGTAAACTTCTGACCCACTGGGAATGTGATGAAAGAAACAAAAGCTGAAATAAATCATTCTCTCTACTATTATTCTGACATTTCACATTGTTAAAATAAAGTGGTGATCCTAACTGACCTAAGACAGGGAATTTTTACAAGGATAAAATGTCAGGAATTGTGAAAAACTGAGTTTAAAGTATTTGGCTAAGGTGTATGTAAACTCCCGACTTCAACTGTATATACTGTATTCTAGTCAAGGCTCATCTTATATAACTACTGCTGTACACACCTTTTTCTATTCATACATTGTCCATACTGTCTATATACAACATTATATATACATATGTGTGTGTATGTATACATGTACAGTATGTCACAAATGTGAGTACACCCCTCACATTTAAAAAAATATATATTTGAGTATATATTTTCATGTGACAACACCGAAGAAATGACAATTTGCTACAATGTAAAGTAGTGAGTGTACAGCTTGTATAACAGTGTACATTTGCTGTCCCCTCAATAACTCAACACACAGCCATTCATGTCTAAACCGCTAGCAACAAAAGTGAGTACACCCCTAAGTGAAAATGTCCAAATTGAGCCCAATTAGCCATTTTCCCTCCCCGGTGTCATGTGACTCGTTAGTGTTACAAGGTCTCAGGTGTGAATGGGGAGCAGGTGTGTTAAATTTGGTGTCATCGCTCTCACACACGCTCATACTGACTGGTCACTGGAAGTTCACCATGGCACCTCATGGCAAAGAACTCTCTGAGGATCTGAAAAAAAGAATTGTTGCTCTACATGAAGATGGCCTGGGCTATAAGAAGATTGCCAAGACCCTGAAACTGAGCTGCAGCACGGTGGCCAAGACCATACAGCGGTTTAACTGGACAGGTTCCACTCAGAACAGGCCTCGCCATGGTCGACCAAAGAAGTTGAGTGCACCTGCTCAGCGTCATATCCAGAGGTTGTGTTACGGATACAGTTATCCTGTGTGTGTGTGTATCCTGTGTGTGTGTTTCTTTTCTCTCCTTCTCCCCTCACAGGTGAAAATCATCACTCCCCAATCAGTCAACAATCAATCATCAATCAGAAGACACACCTCCTCCTATTTCCTGACCTATCACAGTTCCTTCCCCATGGTTTAAAAACCCCATCGTTTGTTTGTTCTAAACCTCAGCTCAATCTCTAGCTCAATCTCTAGCTCAATCTCTCTGTAAATGCCATGTCTGTAGGTCTCTGTGTTTCACTCTCGCTTTGTATCTTAACCTCTCTTTTGTTTAAAGCACCTCCATAGCACTTTGTCATCACCTGTGAGTATTGTTTTTGGTTATGGTGTTTGTTTGTTTGCTGGTGGGAAAAGGGGGAAACCAAGACAAGTCGCCCATGGGCATACACTACCCGTAGGTGAACTTTGTTAAATACACTAGGTAGAACTGGGCGGACCACCCACTGTATTTTTGGTTAGTTAGTTAGCTGTTAAAGTAGGCTAGTCTAGCTTAGGGGTGTGTTTTTGTATATTTGTTTCTTTCCTTGGGTCCAGCTCAGCCCCTTTTCCTGCTCCCCCCATTACCGTGTGTTTATAAATAAACCTAGAGTTTGACGGTAGATTTCTGTTGTCGTGGTTATTTCGTGCACACTTTTACTTTGTCACAATAATAATTTGCATGAGTTATGTTACGGGTCTCATTACCATCCCCCCTAGACTGTCGGGCCAAAAGGGATTCGTAACATAAGTGGGGGCTCGTCCGGGATCTGTCATAACTGACACCCATGCCGCTCATGTAGATTGTTGTAGTGGTATCGTTCAGTGTTGAGCGTCATAGCTGAAGTAGCATTAGTGTTTGCTATTTTCTTTGGCACTTGTGAAGTAGTGTAAAATGACTACTTTTGATTTGAAATCCTTTTTGGATAACCCTTCGTGGGAGGTTTTTGACAAATGTCGTAGAGTTGATTTAATGACCTTGGCTGACCATTATTCAGTATCGATTCCGCAGAGTTTAGTTAAGGCGGAGGTTAAACGGCTAGTATTAAATGTATTGTTGGAAGAGCAGGTGCTTGTGTTACCGCTGCCTGAGTCTACTACCCCTGTAGGGGATGTTGCTGCTCCTGTAAGCCCATTGGTGTCTGATAATGAGGGCGAGGCTAAAACACCAGCCACATTGTCCCGTTTTGATCCACTCTCTCCACTGTCAAATGGTGATGCCAGGAGGGATGTCCGTTTAGCACAGTTACAACTGGAGGTGGAAGAGAGAGCCCAAATTAGGCAAGAGACTCTCCAGTTGGAGATGTGTAAAATAGAGGCAGAAAAAGAACGAGAACAACAGCATTTGGAGATGTGTAAAATTGAGGCAGACAGAGAACAAAGGCAGTTGGAGTTCAAAATGCGCCAGATGGAACTGGAGGCAGAGACAGCGAGGCTAGCCTCCGGTCCTACTGTGCCTGTTTGTGAGCCATCCTCACCTGCTGTGTCAAACACGTTTGACATTAGTAGGCAGATTGCCTTAGTACCTTTGTTCAGAGAGTCAGAGGTTGACTCCTATTTTTGTGTATTTGAGCGTATAGCCGTAGCATTGAAATGGCCTGAAGAGGTATGGTGCCTATTACTTCAGTGTAAATTAATTGGTAAAGCCCAAGAGGTTTTGTCAGCGTTACCTCTGGAGGACAGTTTGAATTACGAAGTGGTCAAAGCTACTGTTCTTCGTGCCTATGAGCTTGTGCCTGAGGCATACCGACAGAGATTTAGGTCTCATAGAAAGTCTTCTAGTAAGACTTATGTGGAAGTTGCTAGAGACAAGGGAAATCTGTTTGATAAATGGCATGCTGCTAGTAAGGTAACTGATTTCAACTCTCTCCGGGAGTTAATCTTTTTGGAAGAGTTTAAAAATTGCTTACCCGAACGCATTGTAGTTTACCTAAATGAACAGAAAGTATCCTGTCTGGCAGAAGCGTCTGTGTTGGCAGACAAGTTTGTGTTGACGCACAAGAGTGTGTTTTCGGCTCAAACCGAGAGTAGAGCCACTGAATTTCCTACCTTTAGCCCTAGTCGGCCAGCAGTAGTATATCAAGCACGCCAGAAGAATGAGCGTCCCTGTTTCTATTGTCATAAAGTAGGACATATGATTAATGATTGCTTCCTGCTTAAACGCAAACAAGGGATGCCTCTTCGTGCCAAGCCACCAACAGGTGTTGCTCTAATTCGTACGGTTGTGAGGTCTGCAACAAAACAGGTGCCTCAGGGTAACTGTAGTTTGAAAGTCTCAGTCCCCGACCGCCGTTATGAACCATTAATTTTCGAGGGGTTTGTGTCCCTAACGAATGATGAAGCGTCTCAACGACCGGTTAAAATCCTTAGAGATACTGGTGCGGCGCAGTCGTTTATATTGTCTGATGTGTTGCCCTTATCTGACGATACATACTGTGGTTCCAGTGTGTTAGTGCAGGGTATTGAAATGGGTTTTGTCCCAGTGCCATTGCACTTTGTGAAAGTACACTCTGAGTTAATCAGTGGAATATTCAGAGTGGGGGTACGCCCTATGTTGCCAGTGAAAGGTGTGACCTTTATAATGGGTAACGATATTGCCGGAGGAAAGGTAGTACCCGTATTGGAAGTATTGGATAAAAGTGACCATTCTCTCTCGAATGAGCTGGCACAGAGTTATCCACATGTGTTCCCCGCTTGTGCTGTTACTCGTGCTCAGGCACGACAAGAGGGTGACGTGATAGATTTGTCGAACACTGTACTGTTCAAAGAGGTTGATCAAGAAGATGGATTGTGTGATACCTCTGGGAAGTTGATCACCTCTGACAAACAGCCCAGGAAAGAATCAAAGAACGTTGAACTTATTGCTGATGCAAAACAGTTACCAGTCACTCGTGAGCAGCTGATTGCTAACCAAAAGGTTGACAACAAGCTTGCTAAATGTTTTTCTAGTGTTGTCTCATTGGAAGATGTGAAGAAGAAGAACGTGGCTTACTTCATTGATGGTAATCTCCTCATGCGTAAATGGAAATCCCATGTTGACGCGGATGGAGATTGGAATGCTGTTTACCAAATAGTGATTCCTACAGCCTTTCGACAAAATGTGTTATTCCTTGCTCATGATCACCAGTGGTCTGGTCATTTAGGAATCACAAAAACATATGATCGGATCCTTCGACATTTCTTTTGGCCGGGTTTAAAACAAGATGTGGCTCAGTTCTGTCGGACATGACACACATGTCAGATAACAGGAAAACCAAATCAGGTTATTCCTCCCGCTCCTCTTTGTCCCATACCTGTCATAGGTGAACCATTCGAGCATGTGGTGGTTGATTGTGTCGGACCGTTATCGAAGACAAAATCGGGTAACCAGTTTTTGTTAAGATAATGTGTTGGCAGATGCTTTGTCTCGTGTGTGAAAATGATTTCTGTATGTTTTGCAAGGTTGTTGCTTTGTTGTGAGTATTCATTGAAATACTGTAGTCGCAACCCCTAGGGTTGCTCTTTTAAGGGTGGGAGTGTTACGGATACAGTTATCCTGTGTGTGTGTGTATCCTGTGTGTGTGTTTCTTTTCTCTCCTTCTCCCCTCACAGGTGAAAATCATCACTCCCCAATCGGTCAACAATCAATCATCAATCAGAAGACACACCTCCTCCTATTTCCTGACCTATCACAGTTCCTTCCCCATGGTTTAAAAACCCCATCATTTGTTTGTTCTAAACCTCAGCTCAATCTCTAGCTCAATCTCTAGCTCAATCTCTCTGTAAATGCCATGTCTGTAGGTCTCTGTGTTTCACTCTCGCTTTGTATCTTAACCTCTCTTTTGCTTAAAGCACCTCCATAGCACTTTGTCATCACCTGTGAGTATTGTTTTTGGTTATGGTGTTTGTTTGTTTGCTGGTGGGAAAAGGGGGAAACCAAGACAAGTCGCCCATGGGCATACACTACCCGTAGGTGAACTTTGTTAAATACACTAGGTAGAACTGGGTGAACCACCCACTGTATTTTTGGTTAGTTAGTTAGCTGTTAAAGTAGGCTAGTCTAGCTTAGGGGTGTGTTTTTGTATATTTGTTTCTTTCCTTGGGTCCAGCTCAGCCCCTTTTCCTGCTCCCCCCATTACCGTGTGTTTATAAATAAACCTAGAGTTTGACGGTAGATTTCTGTTGTCGTAGTTATTTCGTGCACACTTTTACTTTGTCACAATAATAATTTGCATGAGTTATGTTACGGGTCTCATTACCATCCCCCCTAGACTGTCGGGCCAAAAGGGATTCGTAACAGGTTGTCTTTGGGTAATAGACGTATGAGTGCTGCCAGCATTGCTGCAGAGGTTGAAGGGGTGGGAGGTCAGCCTGTCAGTGCTCATACGCTGTACACTGAATCAAATTGGTCTGCGTGGCTGTCGTCCCAGAAGGAAGCCTCTTCTAAAGATGATGCACAAGAAAGTCCGCAAACAGTTTGCTGAAGACAAGCAGACTAAGGACAAGGATTTTTTATTTAATTTTTATTTTACCTTTATTTAACTAGGCAAGTCAGTTAAGAACACATTCTTATTTTCAATGACGGCCTAGGAACAGTGGGTTAACTGCCTGTTCAGGGGCAGAACGACAGATTTGTACCTTGTCCGCTCGGGGATTTGAACTTGCAACCTTTCTGTTACTAGTGCTAACTAGTAGTATTCCAACATGATAACGACCCCAAACACACCTCCAAGACGACCACTGCCTTGCTAAAGAAGCTGAGGGTAAAGGTGATTGACTGGCCAAGCATGTTTCCAGACCTAAACCCTATTGAGCATCTGTGGGGCATCCTCAAACGGAAGGTGGAGGAGTGCAAGGTCTCTAACATCCACCAGCTCCGTGATGTTGTCATGGAGGAGTGGAAGAGGACTCCAGTGGCAACCTGTGAAGCTCTGGTGAACTCCATGCCCAAGAGGGTTAAGGCAGTGCTGGAAAATGATGGAGGCCACACAAAATATTTACCTTCACCTAGGGGTGTACTCACTTTTGTTGCCAGCGGTTTAGATATTAATGGCTGTGTGAGTTATTTTGAGGGGACAGCAAATGTACACTGTTATACAAGCTGTACACTCACTACTTCACTTTGTAGCAAAGTGTAATTTCTTCAGTGTTGTCACATGAAAAGATATACTCAAATATTTACAGCAGGAAAAATAGAAGGAGACAATCATTTGTGCCAGGTGTGATATCCCTCCTAAATAGCTCGGGCTAATGTTCCCGTTGACTTCGTAAGGCCAGCAGGCTAGTCTTTTCTTCTTTTTTTATTTCATGTTTGACTTCTTATTTCTTACTATTTTTATTGGTGCGTAGCTGTTATGAAAGTTGTATTGTCAATTTTGTTTTGTATTTAAACGCCACTTTAAATGTGTACATGACACTGCAACAACATTTCCCCATGGGGACAATAAAGCCAGTAAGTAAAATGTGAGTGGTGTACTACCTTTTGTGATACACTGTGTGTGTGTGTGTGTGTGTGTGTGTGTGTGTGTGTGTGTGTGTGTGTGTGTGTGTGTGTGTGTGTGTGTGTGTGTGTGTGTGTGTATATAAAACATAAAACCAAATCTAATTTTATTTGTCACATGCACTGAATACAGGGGTAGACCTTACAGTGAAATGCTTACTTACAAGTTCTTAACCAACAATGCAGTTTAAGGAAAATAGCTACCTAAAAAAAGTAAGAGATAAGAAAAACAAACAATTAAAGAGCAGCAGTAAATAACAATAGCGGGGCTATATACAGTGGGGCAAAAAAAGTATTTAGTCAGCCACCAATTGTGCAAGTTCTCCCACTTAAAAAGATGAGAGAGGCCTGTAATTTTCATCATAGGTACACTTCAACTATGACAGACAAAATGAGAAAAGAAAATCCAGAAAATCACATTGTAGGATTTTTAAAGAATTTATTTGCAAATTATGGTGGAAAATAAGTATTTGGTCAGTAACAAAAGTTTATCTCAATACTTTGTTATATACCCTTTGATGTCAATGACAGAGGTCAAACGTTTTCTGTAAGTCTTCTCACGTTTTTTACACACTGTTGCTGGTATTTTGGCCCATACTTCCATGCAGATCTCCTCTAGAGCAGTGATGTTTTGGGGCTGTTGCTGGTCAACACAGACTTTCAACTCCCTCCAAAGATTTTCTATGGGGTTGAGATCTGGAGATTGGCTAGGCCACTCCAGGACCTTGAAATGCTTCTTACGAAGCCACTCCTTTGTTGCCCTGGCGGTGTGTTTGGGATCATTGTCAAGCTGAAAGACCCAGCCACGTTTCATCTTCAATTCCCTTGCTGATGGAAGAAGGTTTTCACTCAAAATCCCACGATACATGGCCCCATTCATTCTTTCCTTTACACAGATCTGTCGTCCTGGTCCCTTTGCAGAAAAACAGCCCCAAAGCATGATGTTTCCACCCCCATGCTTCACAGTAGGTATGGTGTTCTTTGGATGCAACTCAGCATTCTTTGTCCTCCAAACACGACGACTTGAGTTTTTACCAAAAAGTTATATTTTGGTTTCATCTGACCATATGATATTCTCCCAATCTTCTTCTGGATCATCCAAATGCTCTCTAGCAAACTTCAGACCGGCCTGGACATGTACTGGCTTAAGCAGGGGGACACGTCTGGCACTGCAGGATTTGAGTCCCTGGCGGCGTAGTGTGTTACTGATGGTAGGCTTTGTTATTTTGGTCCCAGCTCTCTGCAGGTCATTCACTAGGTCCCCCTGTGTAGTTCTGGGATTTTTGCTCACCGTTCTTGTGATCATTTTGACCCCACGGGGTGAGATCTTGCGTGGAGCCCCAGATCGAGGGAGATTATCAGTGGTCTTGTATGTCTTCCATTTCCTAATAATTGCTCCCACAGTTGATTTCTTCAAACCAAGCTGCTTACCTATTGCAGATTCAGTCTTCCCAGCCTGGTGCAGGTCTACAATTTTGTTTCTGGTGTCCTTTGACAGCTCTTTGGTCTTGGCCATAGTGGAGTTTGGAGTGTGACTGTTTGAGGTTGTGGACAGGTGTATTTTATACTGATAACAAGTTCAAACAGGTGCCATTAATACAGGTAACGCGTGGAGGACAGAGGAGCCTCTTAAAGAAGAAGTTACAGGTCTGTGAGAGCCAGAAATCTTGCTTGTTTGTAGGTGACCAAATGCTTATTTTCCACCATAATTTGCAAATAAAATCATAAAAAATCCTACAATGTGATTTTCTGGATTTTGTTTTCTCATTTTGTCTGTCATAGTTGAAGTGTACCTATGATGAAAATTACAGGCCTCTCTCATCTTTTTAAGTGGGAGAACTTGCACAATTGGTGGCTGATTAAATACTTTTTTTGCCCCACTGTATGTGCGTGGCGCAACGGTGTAGAGGTAATTGAGGTAATTATGTACATGCAGGTAGGGTTATTAAAGTGGCTATGCATAGATAATAACAGAGTATTAGCAGCATAAGGGGGTGCAAATGGTCTGTGTAGCCATTTGATTAGCGGTTCAGGAGTCTTATGGCTTGGGGGTAGAATCTGTTTGGAAGCCTCTGTGGTAGCAGAGAGAACAGTCTATGACTAGGGTGGCAGGGGTGGCTGGAGTCTTTGACAAGGGCCTTTCTCTGACCCTGCCTGGTATAGAGGTCCTGGATGGCAGGAAGCTTGACCCCGGTGATGTACTGGGCTGTATGCACTACCCTCTGTAGTGGCTTAGGGTCGGAGGCCGAGCAGTTGCCATACCATGCTCTCGATGGTGCAGCTGAAAAACTTTCTGAGGATCAGAGGACCCAAGCCAAATCTTTTCGATCTCCTGAGGGGGAATAGGTGTTGTCATGCCCTCTTCACAATTGTCTTGGTGTGCTTGGACCATGTTAGTTTGTTGGTGATGTGGACACCAAGGACTTTGCTGACAGGTGACATGACCAAAAGTATGTGAACATCTGCTCATTGAACATCTCATTCCAAAATCATGGACATTAATATGGAGTTGGTCCCCCCTTTGCAGCTATAACAGCCTCCACTCTTCTGGGAAGGCTTTCCACGAGATGTTGGAACATTGCTGCAGGGACTTGCTTCCATTCAGCCACGAGCATTAGTGAGGTCGGATACTTATGTTGGGCGATTAGGCCTGGCTCGCAGTTGGCGTTCCAATTCCCATAGGTGTTCGATGGGGTTGAGGTCAGGGCTCTGTGCGGGCCTGTCAGATTCTTCCACACCAATCTTGACAAAACATTTCTGTATGGACCTTGCTCTGTGCGAAGGGGCAATGTCATGATGAAACAGGAAAGGCCCTTCCCCAAACAGTTGCTACAAAGTTGGAAACACAGAATCTGCTCTTCAATACGGCCATTCTACTGCCAATGTTTGTCTATGGAGATTGCATGGCTGTGTGCTCGATTTTATACACCTGTCAGGAACGGGTATGGCTGAAATAGCCGAATCCACTAATTTGAAGGGGTGTCCACTTACTTTTGTATATATA
The DNA here is from genome assembly GCF_021184085.1 of Oncorhynchus gorbuscha. Classification (NCBI taxonomy): domain Eukaryota; kingdom Metazoa; phylum Chordata; class Actinopteri; order Salmoniformes; family Salmonidae; genus Oncorhynchus; species Oncorhynchus gorbuscha. The sequence goes on from NC_060184.1 coordinate 16,258,055, forward strand.
GCTTATATATTCTGGACTATGACAATGTTTGTTCTGATATTTCTTAATTTCTTTATTTACATTTCGGGGGATCTGTGTGTATTTTTTGTATTGTTAGGTATTACTGCAGTGTTGGAGCTAGAAACAGAAGCATTTCACTGAACTGTAATAACATCTGCGAAATATGTGTACGTGACCAATAACTTTTAATTTGATTTCAACCATGTTTCCACCACATTGAAGATATTAGATAAGAACACACACACACACAAGTGCTATAGTTGCTACAAAAACTGTCTAAAGTGGTGCCATTTGGAGTATGCATCCCAATATGGCACACTACTCCCTGTATAGTGGACTACATAGGGTTTAGGTAAAAGGTAGGGCCCTTTATAGGGAATAGGGTGCCATTTGGGACACAAAGTGAGCCAGACAAAATGTTACCTGCAGTCGGGTTGGTTGTCCCTGAGTAAGCACCCTCATTCGCTGGTTGCCGTACTGTGGTCGACCCCGGCGGCTTTGTCATGCTCCTGCTCAGGAACCAGGCCCTCTCCAGGCACCTCATAATTAACTGGAATGTCAACACCAGATGAACTAGGTTTAAATAATTGCTTCTTTTGTCATGATCATTATCGTTGTATTTTTATTTTCCTCTGCATCTCCATATCCTCTCCTCCACCTCACCCTCTCTTCTTCCTCTCCATCCCCTTCTCCTCTCCCTACCTTCTTCCTCTCCTCCTCCTCTCCACCCCTCCTTCCCTCCACCTCTCTCTCCCTCCCTTCCTCCTCTCCATCCCCTCCTTCTCTCCCTCCCTTCTTCCTCTCCATCCCCTTCTCCTCTCCCTACCTTCTTCCTCTCCATCCCCTTCTCCTCTCCCTACCTTCTTCCTCTCCTCCTCCTCTCCACCCCTCCTTCCCTCCACCTCTCTCTCCCTCCCTTCCTCCTCTCCATCCCCTCCTTCTCTCCCTACCTTCTTCCTCTCCTCCTCCTCTCCACCGCTCCTTCCCTCCCCTCCTCCTCTCCACCCCGCCTTCCCTCCCCTCCACCTCTCCATCCCCTCCTCCTCTCCCTACCTTCTTCCTCTCCTCTCCTCTCCTCTCCCTCGCCTCCTGTCCAACACCTTTACCTCCCCTCTTCCAACCAACCTCACACCATTGTCTTATTTGCTCACAATTTATGACATCCGATACTTACCTTTAAATGAGCATGCTCCTGGGATGGAGTGTCTTTCTGAAGAGGCTTGCCGGAATCTTCAATATCAAGTACCTGGAAGCAATTTGTGAGTAAGCCCATGACAGCTTTCTAATGAATTAGTTTAGCTTCAAATGAATTCATGGAGGTGCACAGTAAAATCTGACATATGAAAGATACCAGTATGAGGGAGGGAGATATTTTATCAACCCATAGTCTCCTCCTGCTGATAAATTAATTGTTTTTTTATAAACTCTGTTGTTTGAGCCTTGAATGCTGATTGACTGACAGCCATGGTATATCAGACCATATACCACTGGTATGACAAAACATGTATTTATGTTGGTAACCAGTTTATGATAGCAATAAGGCAACTCAGGTGTTTGTGAGGGCTGCGTGAGGGCTGCGTTGTGTTGTGCCTAAGAACAGATGTTAGCCGTGGTAAATTGGCCATATACCACACCCCCTCGGGCCTTATTGCTTAAATAAATACAGTACAGAATGTAGAGAGTAATACGCTGCTTACAGGAGCATTAAGAACACAAAGAAGGAAGAAAGTCTGGCAGACCTTACAGAATACAACATAATACAACATACACACATCAAAATGAGGAATAAAACATGGCAGTATTGAGGCAGTATTGAGCTCCAACCTCTCATTATAAGAGGGTGGGTCCGGTATAGCAGGCCTCTTCGGACATGCCTCCAGGACATGCATGTAGGTGGACTGTGGTTGAAAGATCTGCAAGCATTTAAAACACAGCACTAACCATCTTATGTTACCTCCTGCCCTTACCAGACATGTCAAGACTTGTAAGGTGGAAAGACACTGCACAAGAAGTTGATTAGGTTTGTAGTCAGCTATCAAAAGGCCTTTTCTGAAAGTGTCTCCTGTTTCATTTGTTCAAAGGGTAAAGGGTTTTTGAGTATTTTTGGGATTATTTACTTTGTGATGCTTAGGAGGGAAACTCGCAGCACAAGTTATTTTTGCTTGAGCAACCACTACTCTGTATAAGACTTACATGCTACGGTTTCCCAGCCATAAGTCCCTCTCTACTTTTAATCATGGAACTTGCAATTTGCCTTAAGAAACCAACACAAATAAATGTGATTTCATTCATCCGTATTGAGCTGGATAATCACCATGGCAATAGTGTTTGATAGATATGTTCATCGCTGGGCTTTGTCAGGCCCTTCTGGCTCACTGGCCGTATGCATGGCACATACAACTATTTATGTGTCCCAAATGGCACCCCATTCCCTACATAGTGCACTACTTTTGTCCAGGCTCTGGTTACTATATAGGGAATAGGGTGCCATTTGGGACAAAGCCTATGACACCGAGCCGGCTACAGGAATCAATAGTCTGAAAAGGGCAGGCACACACACACGAATCTATGTCCACTACGACAGTCCCGCATGTTGACTCTGTCCCAAATGGCACCCTATTCCCTAATTAGCGCACTACTTTTAACCAGGGCCCATAGGGAAAGGGGTGACATTTGGGACGCACACCTTATGTGCCTTCACCATACAGAGTGTCACTAAAAAAGTTCCCTGCAGGCAGAACAATCCATCAACGGAGGGCCTGGTCTTCAGACTAAACACACTCTCATTATAGCAGGTCAGCACCCCCCTAGAGCTCCTGAATACATATTTACTATTACAAGACAAAGGGGTAAACAAATGTGGCTGCGGGGAAACACATAGATAAACAGTGCTGTTGTCAGTGGGTGCCCCGGCCATGCCTAGTTTGAACACCTCCTTGTTGAGTCTCAGAATCAACAACAGGTTACAAGACATCATCAAGTAGTCTGCTCTGAGCTCACACATTTACATTATCCAGAGCAACTTACAGGAGCAATTAAGTTAAGTGTCTTGCTCAATGGCACTTCAATAGATTTCTTCACCTGGTTGGCTTGGGGATTCAAACCAGCAACCTTTCGGTTACTGTTCCAACCGTTAGGCTACCTGCCACCTCTGCCCCACTTGTGTGGGTAGACTGTGAGCAATATGCATCCCCTGAGTTTTCTCTGTGTATTTCACACGGAACAGGTGGGATGTGAAGGAATGACTACATACAATTCACTAAATATCCATCTATGTTAGACTAACTCTAATACAAGATAAGTCTGCTGCCTGATGGTGGTGAAACAGGTTCCATTCATCACACCTTGATAAAGGCTCTTTAGCTGAAACGCAGGTCAAATGAATCCACAGCAAAGAGAGATGAGTGTGTGAATGTATTTTTTATTTGTGTGGAATAGGTTACATTAACAGACAGTAGGCCTATCTGACTTCACTTCGGGTGATTGTACTTCAGACCAAGACACAGGAAGCTGCTAGTTGATGCTAATAAGATGCCCCCTGCCACCCTCTTCTATACACACGCAAAGGTAGGAGGAGAGAACCTGGGAGAGCAGATTTTACAGCCCCTCTGCTGTGCTGTTTGCATGTGTCTGCTTGTGACAAACACTCTAAAGTGTTAAGTAGACTCTGTTTGCATTCATGACAAGACCCTCCAGTTTTTAATGGTCTGCGAAGTGTCAGACCTGGGATGTGACCCAAATAGTACACATGTTCCCTATGTCGTGCACTATTTTTGACCAGAGCCTATTTGGTCCTGGTCAAAAGTAGAGCACGACATAGGGAATAGGGTACTGTTTGGGACATACACCTGGAGAATGTGGTGGAGACAACAGCAGGTCAGCTTCATTACAGTATGTATGGCTTTGTGACACTCTCAGCACTAATCCTGATGACAGAGTGTTCTAGTCTACAACCTCCACACTTCCTGTAACTGATTGTTGTCGGGCTATAATCTCAGCTGTCTCATACATAGCCTACAGAATTATTGCCCTACTGCCTTGCAAATAGCTAAAAGCTGCAAACAACATATTGCCTCTAACGCAATCTGTTTTGAGGACCATTAGCAACAAGCACAATGCTAAGCTATTCAAAACAAATTAACTAGATAATGTGAACAGAGCTAAATATATATGTTTATTTTAAAGATGCTGTTGCTACTTTTTCATTTGATTCATGAAATGTACTAAAACTGCAGTAAACTGCAGTGAACTGTAATAACTGACATTTCACTAGTCTGGGTGCTTTTCATTGACTCAAATGAACACCTCAGACTCAGAACGACTTCTTCCGTGAGATGAAGAGACTCCCCAGTAAGGAGTAATGGGATGCTGTTGTTTCACGGCATGGCTACAGCAGGGCCCTGGTCAAAAGAAGTGCACTGTAAAGGAAACAGGGTCCCATTTGGTATGCATCCACTATCTCCACAGCCACTTCAGCCACCTAGCGCTCATCCGCCACACACCAGTCACTCACATTCCAGGGAGAACAGCTTGCTTATACAGCTTTGCTTCCAAAACAACGGTGATAAAGCAATCCCCAACTGCTTGTCTCCATACCCACACAAGAGATCTTCTGTTAACAGTGGTCACCATTAGCTCCCCTCTTCCTCTAGGTGACTTGCCTTTGTGAGCACAGAAGGTGAAGGAAAGCAAATGGAGTACACCTGTCTGGAGGCTATTCAGAAGAAATCCATCCCAGGATCTTCAATATCAGATAGGCCCCACAGTCAGAGCTCTGGTATTGATCCTCTGCTTTCAGTCTTACAGATAAGCACTGGGGAGAGAGATGAAAACATTCACATATAGAATCATTTGCCTTTTCAGTCTTCACTTGTGTTTTATGCTATCTTGATATTAAAAAAGCTCTTAATCTAACAAAGCACAGGATATCATTGATGCTACTTGAGAAAGCTGTGTTTTTTTGCACCAGGTGTTGTTGTTGTTTTGTTGTTGTTGTTTTGTTCCACTACATTAATCCAATGGGATGATAGCTTTTTGCATTTCTCATGCCACATATCTAACTTGGCTGTTGCTAACAAGCACTAAAGGGCTGATGAAAGCAGAGAAGGCTATAAACACAAATATGATGCAACACTTCAGCTAGCAACAGCTAGTCATTCTTTCAGACAGGTATGACTAAATTAGATAGACAATTATTTAGGGTTCTGCTATATATGCCACACATACACACACACCTATTGGAAAATTGTCAAACTGGACAATATATCACTATGTGTGTGTGAGCCATATGTAACCAGCCTAATCTGATGAGAATACTGGGGCCTGAGTTGTCTGTTTTGGTAACGCGTAACGCATTTGAAGCTGGGTCCTGCCACACTACTCGGTGTACTTCCTGAGGAAAATGAATGCTGGTGAGTGCTCTCCCCCCTCTATACCCCTTCCCCCTATCTCTCTCTCTGCATTTCTAATGTGCCATCACATGATATTGAATGGGGGGAAGGTAGAGTAGAAGAGTGGGTTTGCTGGAGTGCTGGTAAATGAATGCCCTCTAGGGGCCAAAAAGAGAGCTAGAAAAAGCCTTACAAGAGGGGAATCTGGCACCGGGCAAATAAGAACTGATGCTGGGGTGGTCTTTAGAGAGAGTCTGTTTTGTTCCTTGACACAGCAATCTATGTGCCAGTCTTTGATAATGTCTCTCTCTCTCTCTTTGTGTGTGTGTGTGTGTGTGTGTGTGTGTGTGTGTGTGTGTGTGTGTGTGTGTGTGTGTGTGTGTGTGTGTGTGTGTGTGTGTGTGTGTGTGTGTGTGTGTGTGTGTGTGTGTGTGTGTGTGTGTGTGTGTGTGTGTGAATGCATTTGTGTTCAGGGATAAATGCACAGTTAGTACATAGAGATGTACCATAGGTTATATCTCTCTCACCAATACACTCACCTGGACTGTGTCTGTCACTGAATGCATAAAAAGTACAGTTGCCATCCTAGTGGGAAGAAACTAACAAACAATAGAAATGAATGACGATCACACTTCTGTTTTGTTTTCAACACAATAGGGCTTCAATTCACATCATTATAAAACTAGAGTAATAGTCCTCAAATCACATAGTATTGGTCACATACACATATTTAACAGATGTTATTGCGGGTGTAGCGAAATGCTTGTGTTCCTAGCTCCAACAGTGCAGTAATATCTAACAATACACAACAATACACACAAATCTCAAAGTAAAAGAATGTAATAAAGAAATATGTTGTATACAGCAGATGTCTGTTAAACAAAAGAAGAGTGGAATACACACCATAAACACTCTTATGGTTGCTGCCTAAATAATATATATTATTGAGGTCAGGTGCCACCATCAGTGTCTTATCCATTCAATAATATAGCAACCTGTTTGGCCAGAGATAACAATCAGTGGTGGAAAAAGTACCCCATACTCATACTTGAGTAAAAGTCTAAAAGTATTTGGTTTTAAATGTACATAACTATCAAAAGTAAATGTAATTGCTAAAATATACTTAAGTATCAAAAGTCAAATGATAAATAATACAAAAATCCTTAAATTAAGCAAACCAGATGGCACCATTTTCTTGTTATTTTATTGTACGGATAGCCTGTGGCACACTCCAACACTCAGACATAGTTTACAAATGAAGCATGTGTGTTAGTGAGTCCGCCAGATCAGAGGCAATAGAGATGACCAGGGATGTTCTCTTGATAAGTACGTAAATCTAACCATTTTCCTGTCTTGATAAGCATTCAAAATGTAACGAGTACTTTTGAGTGTTAGGGGAAATGTATGGAGTAAACAAGTACACAATTTTCTTTGGGAATGTGGTGTAAAAGTAGTCAAAAATATTAATACTAAAGTACAAAAACCCTGAAAAACGACTTAAGTAGTACTTTAAAGTATTTTTACTTAAGTACTTTACACCACTGAAAACAATGCAATACAATAATACTGTTTTATGGACAGTCTAAAAACTGATGCACTTATTTTAGACTTTCCCAATGTAGTATCTTCCCATCTAATCCCTACCATCAGTGCATTCAATATTCCTGTCTCGCACACCCACTGAGGTATATAAATCCAGACAGCATGAATAATTCCGCCTACATTCCCCCACCACCAATGAAATCTCGTGTGGCAGCAAAGGGTTAAAATAATGTCTGGCGGCCGCTGGGAGGAGTTAAGAGCCGTGATTGGGTACTAAAAAAATGACGTGACCGATATGAAAGCCCAAAGAACTAGTTAAGAGGGCAGTTGATAACTTTGAGAAAGAGTTGTTTGAATGAGCTGGAGGTGTAGAGTGACCAAAAACTAGTTAGCAAAGCAAGGAGTTAGCAGAAAGTGACTGTGGGTATTTGAAACCCTGCAGTGCCTTAGAAACATACGGCGGAAACATGGTGCAGCAAACAGAACACAGCGAGACGGAGAGTAGCATGTCCAGGGAAGCTACAGACACGGAGGAAAGCGAAATGATGGCGTGCAGCCCGGTACCACTGAAACCCGTGAAAGCCGACTGGTGCAAGACAGCAACCGGTCACATCAAACGACCCATGAATGCATTTATGGTGTGGTCGAAAGTCGAGAGGAGAAAGATCATGGAGCAGTCTCCGGACATGCACAACGCGGAAATCTCGAAACGACTTGGAAAGCGGTGGAAATTGCTGAAGGACAGTGAAAAGATCCCGTTTATCAGAGAAGCCGAGAGGCTCCGGCTACAACACATGGCTGATTACCCCGACTACAAGTACCGACCCAAGAAGAAACCAAAGCTCGACAGTTTCACTAAGCCAGCGGTGCAGTCACCGGAGAAGACCAGCCTCAAACATGTAAAAGCTCCCAGTAAGAAATTCACTAAATTGAAAACTACTAAGGTGGTGAAAACGAGACCATCTCACGACCCTCGCTACGACTATGTTTTCACCAGCTTTAAAACTACTAGTAAGTCCGTAAAAAGGGAATATACTGACGATGAGGATGACGAAGAGGACTACGAGGAGGAGCTGTCCTCTCGGATTAAAGTGGAGGAGGACGAGGAACCGATACCGTACAACATCGCCAAAGTGCCCGCGAGCCCCACTTTGAGCTCCACTGCCGAGACAGAAGGCGCGAGCATGTACGATGAGTCTCGGAATCCGAACACAGCTTCCAACAGACTGTTCTACAATTTCAAGAACATTACCAAGCAGAGCACAACTTGTCCTGCTTCACTCTCACCAGCATCTTCATTCAGGTCCGTGTCCAGCTCGTCCAGCTCCAGCGAAGACGCGGATGATTTACTGGTCGACTTCAGTTTAAATTTAGCGTCCTGTGCTCACGGAGCGGAGCTGGGGAACTCGAATTCAGGGAATCTCTCTCTTTCCTTTGTGGATAAGGACTTGGACTCTTTCAGTGAGGGCAGCCTCAGCTCTCACTTTGAATTCCCAGACTATTGCACCCCCGAGCTGAGCGAAATGATCGCGGGGGATTGGCTTGAGGCTAACTTTTCAGATTTGGTATTTACCTACTAGCTAACTAAGTACAGAAGGAGTCATCCTCTGGTAGTAGGTGGGACAGCGTTATGATCAGCCGGTTCCCTCCCCAGCGCTGTTATTAACCAAGATTCGTTACAATGTGGTACCATTGCAAAAAAAAGTGACATTCATGTCACCCTGACAGGGTTTTATGGATTTTCTTCGGGTCTGCAGTGAAACTGCTCAAATTAAAAGTGGACCACAAAGAGTAGAATCTGAACTATGCATTCCCATCCTACTTGTAACCACTTGGGTTCTGAAAGCACGACTGGGCAGATGCAGGCTAAATCTGAGACACTGTTCATTCAGGATGTGTAACTTTTCAAAAGGTTTTCTGTGATTTTTCTGTATTTCACAAAACTGTTTTTTTCTTATCAGTTCCGAATCCCTACTGGTATGGAAAAGTAGGCTAAACCCGCTGTAGAACACAGGTATGGCAGGAAGCAGCATTTTGATACATAACCAACATACCTCATCTTTAAAAAAAAAAAGGAAAATATTTTCAGGCATATTTTTGTACAGTTAAACTAAGGGAATGTTCTTACTGTGCTTTCAGTGAGTTTTTTTCAGGCACTTCTAGTTCTACCCGGTTTCATTTTAGTTTAGCACACAAGGGTTAAACAATATAAATTTGCATCTAAATGCCTTGCGTTTATTTTAAGCTATGTATGTACAGAACTAGATCAGATTTGGGGTGTTTTAAGGAGTTAAGTTGCAATTGGGGAATATAGACCTCATTGCTGGTACTAGATTCAAGATTGTATATGTTCTGTAAAATAGTAAAGTTAGGAGTTTATGTATATCGGTGTGAATGGGTCCCAGATAGCAGGTGTGAAACTGCATTTTCTTGCATTTTATCATCTTAATGGCACATATTGTTTTCTTCATTATTTTGTGCAATATAGGCTACTCTTAAATGGATCATCTGCGTTACGTGTCGTCATGCTGAAGGCTGTATCTTGACAAAACTAAATAAATCAGCTGGAACTGGTTCAACTGAATTTGCATGTTTTGTTATGGGGACATAATTGACAAACACTATTGGAATTTTAGAGCTTATTTGAGCAAGTGTAGCTGCTGTAAGGACAACTCTAGTTTCAATGATCTCAAATAGCATGTGATTGTAGTGTCTTCATTGAGTGTGAATAGGGCATTTTATTGTGAGACCTTCACATGCATGAGAAGTACACTGATATGACACCTTAGATGCAGTGATAGTTAAACTTCTGCAAACCAGGGCTCTATGCTGACCAATTTTTACAAGGAGCATGTGTGCACCTAAAGTTAAAACATGTAGCCGCACACAAATACATTTAGTCTATGACACATTTGATGTAATGAAGCTGGAATCCTTAATTATTCTAGGCAATTTAGATATATTCCCATTTATGACTTTGCAGGGTGGTAAACGTGGCTCCTGAGAATATCCTTCAACTACATGAAGCCAAAGAAGTACACTATTCAGCGCCAAAGAGACTTAACTTGGTGAGTCAAAAATACTCTGGTCTCCACCTCCCCTCCTGATGTCAGCATGACCAACTGAGGTGGAATGACGACACTGGGTGCAACCCAAATGGCACCCTATTCCCAATAGTACACTGCTTTTGACCAGAGCCCTACAGTGGAGGTGTCATAATACCCATAAAACCTAGTGGTCAAAAAGGGTAATGGTTCTAAACATTCATTTTTTTTTCCCGTAGAGGATTTTAGAAATACTTAAGGGCTGTGTTTTGTGTAGGCTTCACCTGGCATGATGTTTTAATAACCATGTACATCTCAGACACGGTGACTTTTAATCAATATATTTGGCTCTATTTACTCTCAGATTTGAAAATTGCTAATTAGTATCCAAGAAGAAATACAAATCTGCAAGCGTCTGCACTTCATCTCTATCTGACACCTTTGCCAACAGGTATTGTGTCAATTTAAAACTGTCACAAGACAGTTCACACAATTGTCCATTTAAAGAAATGTAGCCAATTTATGAATTACTACATTTCGCTAAAAGATGGTTAATCCAGAGATTCTTACCTTTGCTTCGATTCGGCAGTCTCGTCCAGATCATCCTGGCATTTGTAGTTCTTTATGATAGCCACATTAGCAGCTAATTAGCATTTCATTTTGGGGGGTAAATACAGGCGAATATATTGATAAAAGTCACCTTGTCCTAAAGAGATTTACATGGTATCAAAACAAAACACCAGGGTAAGCCTACACAAAACAGCCCTTATTTTAAATGTTTCTAAAACTCCCCTATGGGAAAAATGTATGGTAGGTTTTATGGGTATTATGACTCATACTGTGGTACGCTTTGGGGAGTAGAGTATTCACTGGTGATAGCTCGCTGTCACATTTGGTAGCAAAGCTCACTTCAAAACATTAGATAATCTAGGCCTAGCTTTCACTCTGTTTTACCATTAATGCCATACCATTATCGCTTGTTTCGAGCCGGATAGTCGATAACCTACAATTTGTATCCATACAGCCATTTAAATGTACTTTACATTTACTTTACCATGATGATGGACACAATTCAATCCTCACAGAGCCCCAAAGTCCCAAAAGCTGCGTATTCCTAGATGCAATTAGTGTGTGTATGGGGTGTGTTAGTGTGTGTATGTAGTACTTGCCATATTTTTGTGGCATCTTCACACTGGATGCATCCCAATTGGCTCCCTATATAGGGCACTACTTTTGACCAGAACCTTATAGCTTCTAAACACATTCAAGCCATGATAAGATAGTGTTGTCCAGTCCAACTCCATGGCTTTTGATGGATACGAAAATAGGTACTTTTTCATAGTAACACAAGACCGACTGCAGTAGTCAACACGTGGGAACCAGGCCACTCTCAAAAAGCATCCAGTATTCTCCAGCCTCTGCTCAGCTCCTTCAAAATTCTTATCCTCATCCTAGTACCTCAATATAAAACCAAAATTAGTTGTGTACTGTTTTGCTTATTGTGCCTAATTGCATCAACATACCGTCCATCCACATAGCCATTGATATAGTAGGTCTGTCTGCCCTATGCCCTGAAATGATAGATATAAATGAACACCCACAAAAATGTTTGTAGCCGCTTGAAAGGCTATACTGTGTGTATGAAGGGATAGACTGGGTCAATACGTCCTAACATGAGGATATCCCATTTGAATGTACGATATGTTCAGAGTCTACAGTATATGCATACAGTGCATTCGGAAAGTATTCAGACCCCTTGACTTTTCTCCCATTTTGTTACGTTACAACCTTCTAAAATTGATTAAATAGTTTTTTCCATTGGCATTCTACACACAATACCCCATAATAACAAAGTAAAAACAGGTTTTTAGACATTTCAGACCCTTCACTCCTTTGTTGAAGCACCTTTGGCAGTGATTACAGCCTTGAGTCTTCTTGGGTATGACGCTATAAGCTTGGAACACCTGTATTTGGGGAGTTTCTCCCATTCTTCTCTGCATATCCTCTCAAGCTCTGTCAGGTTGGATGGGGAGTGTCGCTGCGCAGCTATTTTCAGGTATTTCCAGAGATGTTAGATCGGGTTCAAGTCCGGGCTCTGGCTGGGTCACTCAAGGACATTCAGAGACTTGTCCCGAAGCCACTTCTGCGTTGTCTTGGCTGTGTTCTTAGGGTCGTGGTCCTGTTGGAAGGTGAACCTTCACCCCAGTCTGAGTTTCTGAGCACTCTGGAGCAGGTTTTCATCATGGACTTCTCTATACTTTGCTCAGTTTATCTGTCCCTCGATCCTGACTAGTCTCGCAGTCCCTGCCACTGAAAAACATCCCGACAATATGATGCTGCCATCGGCATGCTTCACCGCATGGTGCCAGGTTTCCTCCAGACGTGACACTTGACATTCAGGCCAAAGAGTTCAATCTTGGTTTCATCAGACCAGAGAATATTTTTTCTCATGGTCTGAGAGTCCTTTAGATGCCTTTTGGCAAACTCCAAGTAGGCTGTCATGCCTTTTACTGAGGAGTGGCTTCTGTCTGGCCACTCCACCATAAAGGCCTGATTGGTGGAGTGCTGCAAAGATGGTTGTCCTTCTCGAATGTTCTCCCATCTCCACAGAGGAACTCTGGAGCTCTGTCAGAGTGATCATCGGGTTCTTGGTCACCTCCCTGACCAAGGCCCTTCTCCCCCGATTGCTCAGTTTGGCCGGGCGGCCAGCTCTAGGAAGAGTCTAGGTGGTTCCAAACTTCTTTCAGGTAATAATGGACGCCACTGTGTTCTTGGGGACCTTCAATGCTGCAGAAATGTGTCTGTACCCTTCCCCAGATCTTTGCGTCAGCACAATCCTGTCCCGGAGGTACATACGGACAATTCCTTCAACCTCGTGGCTTGCTTTTTGCTCTGACATGCACTGTCAACTGTGGGACCTTATTTAGAAAGGTTTGTGCCTTTCCAAATCATCATGTCCAATCAATTGAATTTACCACAGGTGGGCTCCAATCAAGTTGTATAAACATCTCAAGGATGATTAATGGAAACAGGATGCACCTCAGTCCAATTTCGAGTTTCACAGCAAAGGGTCTGAATACTTATTTAAATACGTTGTTTTTAACAAGAATTATTAGCAAAAATGTCTAAACTTGTTTTCACATTGTCATTATGGGGAATTGTGTTTAGATTACGGATTGATATTTATTTAATCAATTTTAGAATAAGGCTGTAACGGAGCAAAATTAGGAAAAACTCAAGGGGTCTGAATACTTTTCGAAGGCACTGTATATGTGTATCAGCTCTAGCCTACCACACAATATGTGTTATTGTATGCCTCCTAGATTGAACCCTATTATCTATATTGTACACTACTTTTGACCAAGGCCTCTGGTGAGAATATAATCATTGATAGGATAAAGAGTGAATAGCCATTTGGGAGTCATACTTTATATGTGCATTTTAATGTGTCAGCTGTAGCACTACCACACAAGATGTGTGTGTGTGTGTGTGTGTGTTATTTCCTTTGGGTCAGAGTCCTTTGTGCTGCTTCTCTTATTGACATAAGATGTTCTTCCTGTTGGAGAAAAATAGCTGGCGAGGAGAGAGCAGATCTAGTAACCCACAGAACTTCAAGAAAGAACGGTCTGAAATCATTAGCAAACACCGCACACAGATGAAGCTCAAGGCTCTTACTCTCCTAATGTTGTTTAGAAAATCTACGCTTGGCTTGATTTTTATTTAGTGGAGAGAGGCTAGAGAGGGCTTGTTCAGCCTTGTTGCAAATGTATTACATTGTGGACTAATTGTTGTTTATGTGATGTATTTATTTGCAATTTTACAGCTGTCCTTCCTGCTCCTGCAACACTTAGTTCTGCCCCCGTCCCATATGGGTTGTGTACCAAATGACACCCTATTCCCTATTTAGTGCACTAGTTTTGACCAGGGTTCTATAGGGGAATATGGTGCCATTTGGGACATAGACATGGACTGTGGTTTGTCCCACACACACCAGCAGAACACAATGATATGGAAATAATGAGTTTCTTGTGGTGTGGCTGCGTGCATCTTCAGAACAAATGGAACAGAACATAGTCTCATGGATCAGATAAAGAGTTTATCTATTTAATCTATTATGATCTGTACTATGTTAATAATCCTCATCGGTGAGGCCAGAGATGGGCAACTTTGATGGGGGTGGAGGCCACAGAAAATCTGAATTCATGATGAGGAGCCGCAGTTACTCCCCCTCCTTAATTTTGTGCAATTCTACACATTTTGCCATGGGGTGTAGAGCAAATGTTGCTGCTGTTTTAAAGCTAGTTTGTGGCAATTTTACACATTTTTACCATGGGACAGAGAGAATATGAGGTAATTTTATAATTAATTTCATGCAAATTTGTATGTTTTCATGTTCATTTCGTGCAATTCTACTCATTTTGCCATGGGATGGAGAGAACAAGGAGCCGTTTTCTGCTAATTTCCTTAAATGCTACTCATTTTGCCATAGGGTGGAGAGAAATGTTAGCAGTTTTTAATATTATATCTGAGTTGACTAACAAAATAATGGGGGCCCCCTGGGCTCTAATTCAACCTTGATTACTACACATTTAGATAGCTGGCGACTAGACTAATTTACTAATCTTTACTATTGTTAGCTGACATGGGCTAATTGAGTAACTTATGACATAACAAGAGAAAAACTGTTGATGCACAACCACATTTCTAAATTGTACCTTGTGTATTCCACTACTCTACCTCGCAACAGAAAGTTGAGACCCTAACTGAATTTTATTATTTATAATTGTGTTATTTTTTGGGAAATTGATCCGCATGCCAGTTCCCCATCCCTGAGTTAGGTCTACCGGTGCTCTTCCAACCAATGTACAGTGATGCCTGCATTTCAAACTAAACAAAATAATCCCTACATTGGATTGTGGAACCAGTCTCCCTGCCTGACCAGTGGTCCATACCGATTGTATAACAGCTTACCAGCCCAGGGTCATATTCATTAGTGCATACCGTAGCAAAACATTTTGCAATGGAAAAGAAAAATGTATGTTTGTTTTTGGACAAGCTCAGGTAGTCCTTCCCTGTTTGTCTGTTTTCTTCCTTTTGGTCCAAATGAATATGACCAAGCTCACTCCTTCCTTTGCCGCATATGAGGAAAGTCACTATCTTGCCTGCCACCAAGATGCAAGGGTTTGATTATACAGTCCCTGTTCTTTTCATGCAGAGCAGCGCTGTATGTCACCATTCAGTGTACTCAAAGATCCCTTTTATTCTTTTCCCATCTTTTGACTGCTGTAAATAAAGTTATATAATAAACTGTGTTGTGTTGCTTTACAATGTGCAATGCTTGTAATTGAGGAAGCTTGATGATATGATACTTTATCTCCTCCAACGGCATTATCTTTTCTGGGTAAGCAGCAAAAGAAGCAAAGACGAGTAGGCTAAACAGTAGATGATAAAACCTTTATTTTCTATTGTTATATAACACCTTCTTCCATGTGGCTATCCTCAGAACCACTACCAAAGGGAATGTTATTTTGACTTGGCCAGTGAACTCCCCATTGAAATTCATTTAAAATCTAATACACGCCCAATTCCACTGTGTGCACATGGCAAGGCAACCATTGTAATTCTCATTATGTGGCACCCCCTCTCACCATTCCTTAGGTTGCCCAGGTTACCCTGTCAGAGCGAGTGGCTCAACTACTCCCCAGTTGCATCAGCATTCAGTAGTGAGCCACAAATGGCACCATATTCCATAGTGCACTACTTTTGACCAGGGCTTGGTCAAAAGTGGTGTACTATATAGGGAATAGGATGCCATTTGAGACACAAGCAGTGTTAGTCACTGGCTCTAATTTGAAAGTCGATCTGGTGCTGTGGCTCGCTGCATGATTAGCACAGGAAGCTGAGTGTGCTACAGGGGTTCATTGTGATGAATGCAAGACTCAGGCCTTCAGGGGGTTTAGTCTCTAAAAGAAGTGACCTCTGTCTCCAATCACACCAAGGTTACGTTCCAAATGGCACCCTATTCCCTTTATAGTGCACTACTTTTGACCAGGGTCCTCATTTATGAACTTTGCGTTTGTACAAAATATGCGTCAAAACATGTGTGCCAGTTTTCATGCAAAATTTGTCATTTCTAAAAATGAAACTTGAGAATGTGCTTATCCTCCCGCAAACTTTAGACCATGCGTACATACTGTTTCTAGTGGTTGATGTATTGCATTGCATGAAAGCAAAAGCCAAGTAGTAGCCTTGTGACACTCTTATTCATAACAATAAAACAGGTAGCTATATATATGATGACTCTTATTCATAACAATAAAACAGATAGCTATATATATGATGACTCTTATTCATAACAATAAAACAGGTAGCTAAATATATGATGACTCTTATTCATAACAATAAAACAGGTAGCTATATATATGATGACTCTTATTCATAACAATAAAACAGGTAGCTATATATATGATGACTCTTATTCATAACAATAAAACAGGTAGCTAAATATATGATGACTCTTATTCATAACAATAAAACAGGTAGCTAAATATATGATGACTCTTATTTATAACAATAAAACAGGTAGCTAAATATATGATGACTCTTATTCATAACAATAAAACAGGTAGCTAAATATATGATGACTCTTATTCATAACAATAAACAGGTAGCTAAATATATGATGACTCTTATAACAATAAATGGGTAGCTAAATATGATAAGATACAATCATTTATCATAAGAGCAGCTAAAATCAATTTATTTTATCTTTGCATTCTAAAATAATTAGAAATAGGCATCTATTTCCTATATTTATTTCATTTCCATGATCATTGCAAAATAAATTCCTCACCTTTTCTGACTGTGATGGTTTCATACTTGCGAATTAGCCTATAGGCCTACAACAAGTTAGGATAGGCTACCATTTGTCCCACCTCTCATTTAACTGGACCGTCTTCCCAGAAGCTGAGTAAATAGATAAGCTATTTCAAGTATTTTTCTTTATGCGATCCGATCCAAAGCGCAGGTTATAAACATAATACATCATACATACAGTGCTTTCATGAAGTGTTCACAACCCATGACTTTTTCCACATTTTGTTTTGTTACAAAGTGGGATTCAACTGGATATAAATGTCCTTTTTCGACAACGATCAAAAATACTCTGTAAATACTCTGTAAAGTCAAAGTGGAAGAAAAATTATAACATTTGTAAAAATATATAACTAATATATCTTGATTACATAAGTAGATGTCAATACATGTTTGAATCACCTTTGGCAGCAATTACAGCTGTTAGTATTTTTGTGCAAATCTCTAAGAGCTTTCCAGACCTGAATTGTGAAACATTTGCCCATTATTCTCAAAACAATTCTTAAAAGTCTGTCAAATTGGTTGTTGATCATTGCTAGACAACCATTTTCAGGTTTTTACCAAAGATTTTCAAACAGATTTAAGTCGAAACTGTAACTGTAACATTCACTGTCTTCTTGGTTAACAACTCCAGTGTTGAGTTGGTCTTGTGCTTTAGGTTATTGTCCTGCTGAAAGGTGAATTAATCTCCCAGTGTCTGTTGGAAAGCAGACCGAACCAGGTTTTTCTCTGGGAAAACTCACCTGTCCTTAACGATTACACGGATACCCATAACATGATGCAGCCACCACTATGCTTGAAATCATGGAAAGTGGTAGTCAGTAATGTGTTGTATTGGATTTGACCCAAACAGGACAAAAAGCTAATTACTTTACCACATTTTTGCTGTATTACTTTAGTGCCTTGTTGCAAACAGGATGCATGTTTTGTAAGATTTGTATTCTGTACAGGCCTCCTTCTTTTCACTCTGTCAATTAGGTTAGTAATAATAATAATAATAATATATGCCATTTAGCAGACGCTTTTATCCAAAGCGACTTACAGTCATGTGTGCATACATTCTACGTATGGGTGGTCCCGGGAATCGAACCCACTACCCTGGCGTTACAAGCGCCATGCTCTACCAACTGAGCTACAGAAGGACTTGTGGAGTAACTACAATGTTGTTGATCCATCCTCAGTTTTCTCCTATCACAGCCATTCAACTCTGTAATTGTTTTAAAGTCACCATTGGCCTCATGGTGAAATCCCTGAGCGGTTTCCTTCCTCTCCGGCGACTGATTCAGGAAGGACGCCTGTATCTTTGTAGTGACTGAGTTTATTGATACACCATCCAAAGTGTAATGAATAACTTACTAATAACCATGCTCAAAGGTATATTCAAAGGGATATTCAATTTCTGCTTTTTATTTTTTACCAATCTACCAACAGGTGCCCTTCTTTGTGTAGCTGATGTGAAATGGCTAGATAGTTAGCGGTGGTGCGCGCTAGTAGCGTTTCAATCGGTGACTTCACTTGATCTGAGACCTTGAAGTAGTGGTTCCCCTTGCTCTGCAAAGGCCGCAGCTTTTGTGGAGCGATGGGTAACGATGCTTCGAGGGCTGTTGACGTGTGCAGTGTGTCCCTGGTTCGCGCCCAGGTCAGGGCGAGGGTACGGTCGTAAAGTCTATACTGTTACATTTGCAAAGTATTGGAAAACCTCCCTGGTCTTTGTGGCTGAATCTGTGTTTGAAATTCACTGCTCTACTGAGGGACCCTACAGACAATTGTATATGTGGGATACAGAGATGAGGTATTCATTAAAAAATCGTGTTAAACACTATTATTGGACACAGATTAAGCCCATGCAACTTATTATGTGACTTGTTAAGCAAATGTTTCCTCCTGAACTGATTCAGGCTTGTCATAACAAAGGGGTTGAATACTTGTTGAGTCAAGACATTTCAGCTTTTCATTTTGTATTAATTTGAAAAAAATTCAAAAAACAGAATTCCCATTTGACATTATGGAGTATTGTGTGTATGACAGTGACAAAAAAACTAAATTTAATCGATTTTAAATTCAGGCTGTAATTTTTGTTGTTGAAAAATCAAAGGGTCTGCATACTTTCTGAAGTCACTGTACATCATAACGATCGCAGAATAAATTCATCACCATTTATGGCCATGATGAGTTCATATTCCCGAAGTAGCCATAAAACAAATGACCATGCGCATCTCATTTAATTGGGCCTATTAGATAGGCTATTATAATTTCTACTTTTTGCTCTCCTTGCTCTGAGAACGGGAGGATGGTTCATAACATACAGTGGAATTTAACAGGTGAACAGATAGTTGATATTTTGCATTGAAGTGCGTAGACTACCACTGTAAGTATAGCCTACTCTAGTAAAAAAAAATGTATACGAGTAGACAATGCTTTAGAATTTGTGGGTAATGTAGCATATTTAGCTTCGGAAAAAAAGTAAATGCAAATTCAAATGATTTGTTGATAGGTCAACAACAATTGGGCAAATGTTTTTGTATTTCAGAAGCGGTCAGATAGTTTACAGCAAATGGTACTGCAAAAGAAAACATTCTGTCAACACCTCCAAAGACATTTGAATAAGTTCACCATTGTTATTTATTTTAGATACTGTCTTGGCATAATTCCAATACTTCTGAAGTATACAGAAAATAAGTGTGTTATTGTCACCATAAATGGTGAATGATGGCTGTTTTTCAGGCAGAGTTATGATGCTCGTTCACGCATGCACAGTTTTATGACAGGTTTGATTTATAATGGGAAACATGCGTATGTATGCCAAGTTTATAAATCTCAATATTTTTGAGCATGTGCAGTCTTTTCAGAAAAGGCACATGCAGATATTTAGTGTAAAATATACACAAAGGTTATAATTGAGGCCCCAGAGCCCTATGGGTCCTGGTCAAAAGTAGTATACTATATAGGAAATAGGGTGCCATTTGCCTTCCAGAATCCAGACCAACCAAGGTTCGAAATGAGGTTCCCCTGCAATGCATGTTTGTCTGAATTATTACACTGTGTTTAATTCATAATCTTATGATCTGTGTTTAATATCATGATCTCCTCAGGTCTAGATGTCCCTGCCTGTCAGAAACATCTAAGACAAATCTAAGATGGCTCAGTTAAATATGCTCCCTTGGTCGTCCTCTTAACTCTGTCACTGGTTGAATACCAAATAACACCCTAGGGCTCTGGTCAGAAGTTATGCACTATGTAGGTCTAATTTCAGACGCAGTCATTATAGAGAAGTTGAACTGAGGAATGACCATTACAACTGTCCTAAGGGATGTCAAGACTATTCATAGGCACTTTTTCCATCAAATCACTTTGTTGTTGTTGTAATGTGATTTCATTTAAATTGCTTTTGAAGTCAGGAAGTAACATTTAAGGAGAAAGGACAGATCATTACGAGGGTTTTTAGAGGTTCATGGGAAACAAAACAAATCACTAATTGCGCAGACTTTTATTGTATTAGGAACTAATTTGATTTGAGTGGTTATTTATCCAAAGAGTAAATCTACATATTCAGCATACTGTATCTGGCCCATGGTGGGAATTGAACTTATAAACCCTTGATATTGCTAAACCTATCTTCCTTTCTTTCCTCACTTGTGTTTGGTTCAAATTAGGTTTTATTATGACCTAATTTGGCTTTAATGGTTATATGCAAATATTCAGCATACTATGTGGCCCATGGGGGAATTGAATTTACAAACCTTGGTGATACCAACACTATCTTCTCTATGTGTTTTAGTTCAAATGAGGTATGGTTTGTTGTTGTTGTTGTAAACTCTTGCCATGTAGCTCTAAAACTCTGAAATAAGCAGATTTGCAGGTCGGTGTCTGAGGGAGTTTATCCCACAGTTGGGAGTTCTTACCCCGGGCCCCAGCTCAGACCCCCCTTAACAGAATCCCAAATGGCATCCTATTCCCTTTATAGTGGCCCATGGGCTCTGGTCAAGAGTAGTGCACTATATAGGGAGCAATTTAGGACACACTTTATGTTTGGTTTGGTTCTCATTGGCTTCCTTCTTTTTTAAAAACGTATCCAAAGTGACTTACAGTAGTGAGTGCATACATGTTCTTATGTGTTTGTACTTGTCCCCCGTGGGAATCAAACCCACAACCCTGCAAGTGTCAAGGTCTGCCAACTGAGCCACACGTTGCCATGTTTATGTGTCTGTACTGTATGCATATGTCTACCAGAGAAATTCCCCCCAAAAAACATATCCGTTTCTCATAGTAACAATAAAGAAATCTTCTTCTTCTACCACAGATTCATCAGCATGACAAGAAAACAACAGGCAAAGCTGCTCCAGCGAAGCCATGGTGCTGCACAGTGGAGCAAGTGAGTACCTGCCATAAGCTAGGGGCCATGGCCAACAGTTTTCCACACCTGTGAAGGTGGTCTTTAGGGGACAGATGAACAGACATAGAGACACCCCAGACAGCAGACATCTTTAATGTTGGTTATGTGATACATACATGTGCTAACAGAATCCCTGATTGCATGTGATCAAACCAAACTGGGCCGTCTGTCTCAAGCCTGAAATTATGTCCATAACTCATGGGGGCACCTGCTGCTAGGATGCAGGTGGGGATTCACAAGAACAGGATGTTTTAGTAGTTAAATTCAAGCCTCAAGCAACTATATCAGTCAAAGGTGTGTCCCCAAAATGTTTTAAAAGGAGCTCCACTTCAAGTGGAGGGAGAATGCATCCCAAATTGCACATGATTTCTTATAAAGTGCACTGAACAAAATTAGTGTACTCTCTAGTGATAGGGTACAATTTGGGAAGCAGTCTGAGGCTCTCTGTCCTTAATATCCAAAACCAAAGTAGTGTAAAATGGATTAATCATTAAACCCCCTTTGTTATGTTGAATTCTTAATTAAGAGACTGGGTAATCCAGCAAATCACATCTGACTGAGTGGCCGGGCTGGCTAGTTAGAGGCTGGCTTCATCCCAAATGTCACCCTATTCCCTATAATGGTGCACTAGTTTTTCCCGGGCTCTAGTCAAACGTAGTGTACTACATAGGGAATAGGGTTACATTTCAGATGTATGCACTGTACCCGGCATGTACGATTTACCATAAGCCTTGTTTTTACTAAGTTGGCCAGTTTTAAAGACCGGGGCACGCCAAACAAATCCCCAATACAAAAGGCTCTTAATAGAGACACCACACTTTCTCATCCGCTTTCCTCAAGTACCTCAGCCCAGTTAATTGCTGTGCATTTAAAACAATTTAGTCCCATTGTGACAGAGCCTAGCTCACTGATGAAAAGCTAAGACCTGCATTTACCCACCTGACTTTTGACAGGGCTCCATGTAGTCACTCCACTTAAACTGAGTCCCAAATACAGAGGTTAAAGTTCTCCGTTACTGCAATGGATTACCGTCATATGGATGACGCATGAGGTTTGAATAAATAAATACATATTTACAGTACCAGTCAAATGTTTGGACACACCTTCTCATTCAAGGGTTTTTCTTTATTTGTACTATTTTCTACATTATAGAATAATAGTGAAGACATCAAAACTGTTAAATTACACATGGAATCATGTAGTAACCAAAAAAGTGTTAAACAAATCAAAATATGTATTTTATATTTCAGATTTTTCAAAGTAGCCACACTTTGCCTTGCTACATTACGGAGATGTGATTTATAGATCGGCAGGTAACGGTGCTCTCAAGCCGGCTAGATGTTATTTACCATTCGACCGTCAGATTTGCCACCAATACTCCTTATAGGACACACCACTGCACTCTATAATCTTCTGTAAACTGGTCATCTCTGTATACCCGTCGCAAGACCCGCTGGTTGATCCTTATTTATAAAAGCCTCTTAGGCCTCACTCCTCCTATCTGAGATATATACTGCAGCCCTCATCCTCCACATACAACACCCATTCTGCCAGGACCCTAAGGTCCCTAAAGCACACACATCTCTGGGTCGCTCGTCTTTTCAGTTCGCTGCAGCTAGCGACTGGAACGAGCTGCAACAAACACTCAAACTGGACAGTTTTATCTAAACCTCAACATTCAAAGACTCAATCATGGACACTCTTACTGACAGTTGTGGCTGCTTTGCGTGATGTATTGTTGTCTCTATCTTCTTACCCATTTTGCTGTTGTCTGTGCCCTATAATGTTTGTACCCTGGTTTGTGCTGCTACCATGTTTTGCTGCTGCCATGTTGTATTGTTACCATGTTTTTGTCATGTTGTGTTGCTACCATGCTGTGTTGTCATGTGTTGCTGTTATGCTATGTTGTTTTCTTAGGTCTCTCTTTATATAGTGTTGTGTTGTCTCACTTGTCGTGATGTGTGTTTTGTCCTATATTTTTATTTTATTTATTTTGATTTGAATTCCCAGCCCCTGTCCCTGCAGGAGGCATTTTGCCTTTTGGTAGGTTGTCATTGTAAATAAGAATTTGTTCTTAACTGACTTGCCTAGTTAAATAAAGTTTAAATACAATTAAATTGAAAAAATGCCTTCATGACCGCTTTGTAAGCTCTTGGCGTTCTCTCAACCAGCTTCACCTGGAATGCTTTTCCAACAGTCTTGAAGGAGTTCCCACATATGCTGAGCCCTTTTTGGCTGCTTTTCCTTCACTCTGCGGTCCAACTCATCCCAAACCATCTCAATTGGGCTGAGGTTGGGTGATTGTGGAGACCAGGTCATCTGATGCAGCACTTCATCACTCTCCTTCTTGGTCAAATAGCCCTTACACAGCCTGGAGGTGTGTTGGGTCATTGTCCTGTTGAAAAATAAATGATAGTCCCACTAAGTGCAAACCACATGGGATGGCATATCGCTGCAGAGTGCTGTGGTATCCATGCTGGTTAACTGTGTCTTGAATTCTAAATCTAAATCACTGACAGTGTTACCAGCAAAGCACTCCCACACCATCACACCTCCTCCTCCATGCTTCATGGTGGGAACCACACATGCGGAGATCATCCTTTCACCTACTCTGCATCTCACAAAGACACAGCGGTTGGAACCAATAATAAAAAAATTGTACTCATCAAACCAAGGACAGATTTCCATCGGTCTCAATGTCCATTGTGTTCATCGCTGAATTGTGTTTCTTGGCCCAAGCAAGTCTCTTCTTCTATTTGCTGTCCTTTAGTAGTGGTTTCTTTGCAGCAATTTGACCATGAAGCCCTGATTCACGCAGTCTCCTCTGAACAGTTGATGTTGAGATGTGTCTGTTACTTGATCTCTGTGAAGCATTTATTTGGGCTGCATTTTTCGAGGCTGGTAACTCTAATGAACTTATCCTCTGGAACAGAGGTCTTCTTTTCCTGTAGCGGTCCTCATGACAGCCAGTTTTATTATAGTGCTTGATGGTTTTATTTTAGTGCTTGATGTTTTTTGTGACTGCACTTGAAGACACTTTCAAAGTTCTTGACATTTTCCTTCTTGACTGACCTTCATGACTTAAAGTAATGATGGACTGTCATTTCTCTTTGCTATAATATGGACTTTGTCTTTTACAAAATAGGGCTATCTTCTTTATACCCCCCTACCTTGTCACAACACAACTGATTGGCTCAAAGGCATTAAGAAGGAAATAAATTCCACAAATGAACTTTTAACAAGGCACACCTGTTAATTAAAATGCATTCCAGGTGACTACCCCACGAAGCTGGTTGAGAGAATGCCAAGAGGTGTGCAAAGCTGTCATCAAGGCAAAGGGTGGCTACTTTGAAGAATCTGAAATATAAAATGTATTTTGATTTGTTTAAGACTTTTATGGTTATTTCATAGTTTTGTCTTCACTATTATTCTATAATGTAGAAAATAGTAGAAATAAAGAAAAACCCTTGAACGAGAAGGTGTGTCTGAGCTCATGACTGGAACTGTATATATTTTTTCAAATATCAAAAGCAGGGTACTATATCAGGAACATGGTGCCATTTGGGACGCACGCTTAGACCTACTGTGTCATTAACAAGGAACCAGATTTGCATGTTTCTCAGGCTTTTCCTTTTGTCATTCTGACATGGTGCTAATTGTAGGGGCAAATATTAGCTAGGCTAATGGACAGATGAGTCAGACTCAAACACAAGGGCCTAAATGAAGAATATATGACCACAAGGCGTACATACAGTGGGGAGAACAAGTATTTGATACACTGCCAATTTTTTTAAATCATAGGTACACTTCAACTGTGAGAGACGGAATCTAAAACAAAAATCCAGAAAATCACATTGTATGATTTTTAAGTAATTCATTTGCATTTTATTGTATGACATAAGTATTTGATACATCAGAAAAGCAGAACTTAATATTTGGTACAGAAACCTTTGTTTGCAATTACAGAGATCAAATCAAATTTTATTTGTCACATACACATGGTTAGCAGATGTTAATGCGAGTGTAGCAAAATGTAGTTCTTGACCAGGTTTGCACACACTGCAGTAGGAATTGTGGCCCACTCCTCCATACAGACCTTCTCCAGATCCTTCAGGTTTCAGGGCTGTCGCTGGGCAATACAGACTTTCAGCTCCCTCAAAGATTTTCTATTGGGTTCAGGTCTGGAGACTGGCTAGGACACTCCTTGAGATGCTTCTTACGGAGCCACTCCTTAGTTGCCCTGGCTGTGTGTTTCGGGTCGTTGTCATGCTGGAAGACCCAGCCACGACCCATCTTCAATGCTCATACTGAGGGAAGGAGGTTTTTGGCCAAGATCTCGCGATACATGGCCCCATCCATCCTCCCCTCAATACGGCGTAGTCGTCCTGTCCCTTTTGTAGAAAAGCATCCCCAAAGAATGATGTTTCCACCTCCATGCTTCACTCTTGGGATGGTGTTCTTGGGGTTGTACTCATCCTTCATCTTCCTCCAAACATGGCGAGTGGAGTTTAGACCAAAAAGCTAAATTTTTGTCTCATCAGACCACATGACCTTCTCCCATTCCTCCTCTGGATCATCCAGATGGTCATTGGCAAACTTCAGATGGGCCTGGACATGCGCTGGCTTGAGCAGGGGGACCCTGCGTGTGCCACAGGATTTTAATCCATGACGGCGTAGTGTTTTACTAATGGTTTTCCTTGAGACTGTGGTCCCAACTCTCTTCAGGTCATTGACCAGGTCCTGCCGTGTAGTTCTGGGCTGATCCCTCACCTTCCTCATGATCATTGATGCCCCACAGGTGAGATCTTGCATGGAGTCCCAGACCGCGGGTGATTGACCGTCATCTTGAACTTCTTCCATTTTCTAATAATTGCACCAACAGTTGTTGCCTTCTCACCAAGCTGCTTGCCTATTGTCCTGTAGCCCATCCCAGCCCTGTGCAGGTCTACAATTTGATCCCTGATGTCCTTACACAGCTCTCTGGTCTTGGCCATTGTGGAGAGGTTGGAGTCTGTTTGATTGTGTGTGGACAGGTGTCTTTTATACAGGTAACGAGTTCAAACAGGTGCAGTTAATACAGGTAATGAGTGGAAAACAGGTGGGCTTCTTAAAGAAAAACTAACAGGTCTGTGAGAGCCGGAATTCTTGCTGGTTGGTAGGTGATCAAATACTTATGTCATGCAATAAAATGCAAATTAATTACTTAAAAATCATACAATGTGATTTTCTGGATTTTTGTATTAGATTCCGTCTCACACAGTTGAAGTGTACCTATGATAAAAATTACAGACCTCTACATGCTTTGTAAGTAGGAAAACCTCCAAAATCGGCAGTGTATCAAATACTTGTTCTCCCCACTGTACAAGGAACTGTATTGGGCCTGGACACACATCTTTACTGGTAAACAGACATCACATGCAAAAGGCTCACATTGTTTTTTTTAAGGCTACAATGATTGAAGCCTTTGGATATGGAACCCTAGCTGTGAATGTTTTGAGTGGAGGAGGGGAGGAGAAGAGCTGAGCGGGTAGGAGAGATGATCAGAGAACAGAGGAGAGGAGCAGAGAGGAGATGAAAGCAAAGGAGATTAAATGAGAGGAGAGGAGAGCAGATGAGCAAAGAGGAGAGGAGTGGCGATGAGATGAAATGAGAAGAGAGCAGATGAAACGAGAGGAGAGGAGAGAAAATGAAATGAGAGGAGCGGAGAGGAGATGAAACGAGAGGAGAGGAGAGAAAATTAAATGAGAGGAGCGGAGAGGAGATGAAACGAGAGGAGAGGAGAGAAAATGAAATGAGAGGAGCGGAGGAGATGAAACGAGAGGAGCGGAGAGGAGATGAAACAAGAGAGCAGATGAAATGAGAGGAGCGGATAGGAGATGAAACTATAGGAGAGCAGCTGAAACGAGAGGAGCGGAGAGGAGATGAAACAAGAGGAGAGCAGATGAAACTAGAGGAGAGCAGATGAAACGAGAGGAGCGGACAGGAGATGAAATGAGAGGAGAGCAGATGAAACGAGAGGAGCGGAGAGGAGATGAAACAAGAGGAGAGCAGATGAAACTAGAGGAGAGCAGATGAAACGAGAGGAGCGGAGAGGAGATGAAACGAGAGGAGAGCAGATGAAACGAGAGGAGCGGAGCGGAGATGAAACTAGAGGAGAGCAGATGAAACGAGAGGAGCGGAGAGGAGATGAAACGAGAGGAGAGCAGATGAAACGAGAGGAGCGGAGCGGAGATGAAACGAGAGGAGAGCAGATGAAATGAGAGGAGCGGAGCGGAGAGGAGATGAAACAAGAGGAGAGGAGATGAAACTAGAGGAGAGCAGATGAAACGAGAGGAGTGGAGAGGAGATGAAACTAGAGGAGAGCAGATGAAACTAGAGGAGCGGAGAGGAGATGAAACTAGAGGAGAGGAGAGGAGATGAAACGAGAGGAGAGCAGATGAAAACGAGAGGAGCGGAGAGGAGATGAAACGAGAGGAGAGCAGATGAAACGAGAGGAGCGGAGAGGAGATGAAACGAGAGGAGAGCAGATGAAACTAGAGGAGCGGAGAGGAGATGAAACAAGAGGAGAGGAGAGGAGATGAAACGAGAGGAGAGCAGATGAAACGAGAGGAGCGGAGAGGAGATGAAATGAGAGGAGAGCAGATGAAACGAGAGGAGTGGAGAGGAGATGAAACTAGAGGAGAGCAGATGATACTAGAGGAGCGGAGAGGAGATGAAACAAGAGGAGAGCAGATGAAACGAGAGGAGCGGAGAGGAGATGAAACTAGAGGAGAGCAGATGAAACTAGAGGAGCGGAGAGGAGATGAAACGAGAGGAGAGCAGATGAAACGAGAGGAGCGGAGCGGAGAGGAGATGAGATGAAACAAGAGGAGAGCAGATGAAACTAGAGGAGCGGAGAGGAGATGAAACTAGAGGAGAGCAGATGAAACTAGAGGAGCGGAGAGGAGATGAAACAAGAGGAGAGCAGATGAAACGAGAGGAGTGGAGAGGAGATGAAACTAGAGGAGAGCAGATGAAACTAGAGGAGCGGAGAGGAGATGAAACGAGGGGAGCGGAGAGGAGATGAAACGAGAGGAGAGCAGATGAAACGAGAGGAGCGGAGAGGAGATGAAACGAGAGGAGTGGAGAGGAGATGAAACTAGAGGAGAGCAGATGAAACTAGAGGAGCGGAGAGGAGATGAAACGAGAGGAGAGCAGATGAAACGAGAGGAGCGGAGAGGAGATGAAACGAGAGGAGAGCAGATGAAACGAGAGGAGTGGAGAGGAGATGAAACTAGAGGAGAGCAGATGATACTAGAGGAGCGGAGAGGAGATGAAACAAGAGGAGAGCAGATGAAACGAGAGGAGCGGAGAGGAGATGAAACTAGAGGAGAGCAGATGAAACTAGAGGAGCGGAGAGGAGATGAAACGAGAGGAGAGCAGATGAAACGAGAGGAGCGGAGCGGAGAGGAGATGAGATGAAACAAGAGGAGAGCAGATGAAACTAGAGGAGCGGAGAGGAGATGAAACTAGAGGAGAGCAGATGAAACTAGAGGAGCGGAGAGGAGATGAAACAAGAGGAGAGCAGATGAAACGAGAGGAGTGGAGAGGAGATGAAACTAGAGGAGAGCAGATGAAACTAGAGGAGCGGAGAGGAGATGAAACGAGGGGAGCGGAGAGGAGATGAAACGAGAGGAGAGCAGATGAAACGAGAGGAGCGGAGAGGAGATGAAACGAGAGGAGTGGAGAGGAGATGAAACTAGAGGAGAGCAGATGAAACTAGAGGAGCGGAGAGGAGATGAAACGAGGGGAGCGGAGAGGAGATGAAACGAGAGGAGAGCAGATGAAACGAGAGGAGCGGAGAGGAGATGAAACTAGAGGAGAGCAGATGAAACGAGAGGAGTGGAGAGGAGATGATACTAGGGGAGAGCAGATGAAACTAGAGGAGCGGAGAGGAGATGAAACGAGAGGAGAGCAGATGAAACGAGAGGAGCGGAGCGGAGAGGAGATGAAACAAGAGGAGAGCAGATGAAACTAGAGGAGCGGAGAGGCGATGAAACTAGAGGAGAGCAGATGAAACTAGAGGAGCGGAGAGGAGATGAAACGAGAGGAGAGCAGATGAAACGAGAGGAGCGGAGTGGAGAGGAGATGAAACAAGAGGAGAGCAGATGAAACTAGAGGAGAGCAGATGAAACGAGAGGAGCGGAGAGGAGATGAAACGAGAGGAGCGGAGAGGAGATGAAACGAGAGGAGAGCAGATGAAACGAGAGGAGCGGAGTGGAGAGGAGATGAAACAAGAGGAGAGCAGATGAAACTAGAGGAGCGGAGAGGAGATGAAACTAGAGGAGAGCAGATGAAACTAGAGGAGCGGAGAGGAGATGAAACAAGAGGAGAGCAGATGAAACTAGAGGAGCGGAGAGGAGATGAAACAAGAGGAGAGCAGATGAAACTAGAGGAGCGGAGAGGAGATGAAACTAGAGGAGAGCAGATGAAACTAGAGGAGCGGAGAGGAGATGAAACTAGAGGAGAGCAGATGAAACTAGAGGAGCGGAGAGGAGATGAAACAAGAGGAGAGCAGATGAAACTAGAGGAGCGGAGAGGAGATGAAACTAGAGGAGAGCAGATGAAACTAGAGGAGCGGAGAGGAGATGAAACAAGAGGAGAGCAGATGAAACTAGAGGAGCGGAGAGGAGATGAAACAAGAGGAGAGCAGATGAAACTAGAGGAGCGGAGAGGAGATGAAACAAGAGGAGAGCAGATGAAACTAGAGGAGCGGAGAGGAGATGAAACTAGAGGAGAGCAGATGAAACGAGAGGAGCGGAGAGGAGATGAAACGAGAGGAGCGGAGAGGAGATGAAACTAGAGGAGAGCAGATGAAACGAGAGGAGAGCGGAGAAAAGAGGAGCACTTTAGGGTTCAGGACAGGTATTTATCTTTATTGACATGACACTGCTGCACTTCACAACGCTGCAGAAATGGTAAATCAATGACTGTGTATCACGTCTAACCTTGTCCTGGCGGCAGACGGCCCAGACTTCACTTCCATTAAGTCTCATTGTAGCTGTGTTAAAATGGCTGCCTAATGGAATGTCATGAGTTGTGGGGAAATTTAATAGGCTAGACTCGCAGGGGTATTCAACTCTTACCCTACGAGGTCCGGAGCCTATTGGTTTTCTGTTCTACCTGATAATGAATTGCACCCATCTGGTGTCCCAGGTCTAAATCAGTCCTTGATTAGAGGGGAACAATGAAAAAAATGCAGTGGAACTGGCTTCACGGTTCAGAGTTGAGTTTGAGGGGGCTAGAGGATTAATCAGATTCCACTTATACGATAGATAGATGCCATCCATGAGGTCATATTGTAAGGTGTCTAACTGCTCCAGTATTACAGGTTTTGGTTTTTCCATTTATGTTTTGAGGTTGGACTCTAGTACGTATAGCTCATTAGCACGTAGGTCGCACCAATTGGTTTCACCTCGTTAGTCAGTATGTGTTACACCTGTGCTGGTTGCCATCTCATTAGTGGGAAGGCGTTTCACCTGTGCTGGCCCAGGTGCTATTTAAGAGTGGCTGGCCCAGTGCTCATGTTGTCTGGATAGATGTGGAGAGTTGATACCTTTAGTTGGCGCGCCCTAATCCTTTGTCTGATTTCCTTTTGCTTTCTGTCTAAGTTTGTTGTGTGTTTTTCTTTGCCTAGGCAAATTTAGTGGGTGCTCATGGTGGGTGTCTTTAAGGTCCCAGTTGTTGCTGTGTAACTTTCAGTGAACCCCTCCTAAAACCCCACCTGTTTAGTTTTGGTTGTTGGTCAGTCAGTCTTTGTTAGTTCCTCCGTCTGTTTAAGTGACTTTCTTTTGTTTTCTTGCTGAGGAAAGTAATGTCCAGGATTTAATATTGTGTAAATGTGTTAGTGTCATACAGTGGACCCCATTGTCTATCTGTAGCTGAAGGATGCCATTTTTAATTAATAAATGTTCATAACTGTCTACTCTCCTGAAACGATAGCATGGTATCTTTCACTGTAATAGCTACTGTAAATTGAACAGTGCAGTTAGATTAACAAGAATTTAAGCGTTCTGCCAATATCAGATATGTCTATGTCCTGGGAAATGTTCCCATGCTCATGCTAATCGCATTAGCCTACATTAGATCAACTGTCCCTGTAGAGGTTTTAAAGGGAAGTCCACTCAGTCTTTTGGTGTTTGTTTCGTTAGTCCACTGTTGACAGTGCCAAAAATGTGCATCATACTATGACACATTTCTATATCTTAACTTGTTTGTTTACATGAAAAAAAGCAGACTCATGGTACAAATACCAAAGGCTATTTATGAGTGGAATTTTCCTTTAAGAATGGATGATAGAAGCTACACTTTGAACAGGGCCCAAGTAGCTTGTAAGGAGGCTAGGCTGTGCTCCTAAATTTGCTGAGTGGAAGCGTACCAACTCCGCCAGTGCTATACGGGTTCCTTGGGACATCCCTACTCTAACCTTAATCCTAACCCTAATCGTGACCATATACCTAACCCTAGCCTTAACCATTAACTTAACCATTTTACATTTCAACTTCAATGGGGTAGGGATGTCCCAAGGATCCCTGATAGCACGGCCCATATTAACTCCACCCTGACATCTCCTGAAAACAGACTCCATGTCAGAGGATGTGTTAGGAACAATTCCAGATGGGGGTTAAAAGGACACTGGGCAAGGAAGAGTGCAGGAAAGATCATTGCCGACCCCTCCCACCCCCGTCAATCATGACCAAAACCTCCCGTCACCTGAACAGTTTCTTTCCCTGGGCTGTGCCCCTCACCAATTGGCCATCTGGTACTTAGAGACTAAAAGACTATGCAATCTATGCTGCACACTGCATCAAGCCATCTCTGAACTGTACACAAAATTAGCTGCACTATACTGAATTGCACTCTGTTCATCACTCTGTGGATTTAGATATATTCGTACTGATACTGTGTAATTACACACCCACTGTATATCAACTGTGTACCCACTGTATATCAACTGTGTACCCGCTGTATATCAACCGTGTACCCTCTGTATATCAACCGTATACCCACTGTATATCAACGGTATACCCACTGTATATCAACCGTATACCCACTGTATGTCAACCGTATACCCACTGTATGTCAACGGTATACCCACTGTATATCAACCGTATACCCGCTGTATGTCAACCATATACCCACTGTATATCAACCGTATACCCGCTATACCCGCTGTATATCAACCGTATACCCGCTGTATATCAACCGTATACCCACTGTATATCAACCGTATACCCACTGTATATCAACCGTATACCCGCTGTATATCAACCGTATACCCACTGTATATCAACCGTATACCCACTGTATATCAACCGTATACCCGCTATACCCGCTGTATATCAACCGTATACCCACTATACCCGCTGTATATCAACCGTATACCCGCTATACCCGCTGTATATCAACCGTATACCCGCTATACCCGCTGTATATCAACCGCATACCCCCTGTATATCAACCGTATACCCGCTGTATATCAACCGTATACCCGCTGTATATCAACCGTATACCCACTGTATATCAACCGTATACCCGCTGTATATCAACTGTATTTCTGCTCATTCTCTTAGAGCGCTATGCTCTCTTTACCTAGTTGTAGATAATGTATGTTAACTTTGTTTCAACTGCACTGTTTGTATTCCGTCTCTAAATGTTGTCTAGTACCATATTACCAAGTAATATTCTGAGTATGTGCAAATGTATTTGGCGAATATAGGTGATTCTGATTCTGACACTCCTGGGCTACATCCCAAATGCCACTATATTCCTTTTATAATACATTACATTTGACCGGGGCCTATACGGCTCTGGTCAAGAGGAGTGCACTTTAAAGGGAATAGTGAGCCATTTGGGATGTAGCCCTCTCCACTGCCGTGCACACAGATGGCCACTATGCTATTCTGTTACAAAGAGGTACAAGGCTGCACCTCGGCTTCTCATTAGGTAAGATGTGTTTTTCTACGAATATCACCCGTTTCCATCTGTGGTACTCCTTATAGTTCATGGAAACCATATGCCAATAGATAAAATATATAATTTTGGCTGGTACATGTTTGTAATAGTCACTAAACCAATTTTTCTTCCCTTTGCAGGTTGTAGGATCCCAGACCAACAAAGACACCAGAGAGTCGGAGGTAAGGATTTCTCTTTGTGCTGATATGTGAAATGTTATGTATGAATGGACTACCATAGACCTAGCTAGTGTATGCCTGGCACACAATGATAACAATTTACCACTAAAAGTAACAATCTGGATGTTGATTATGTGAAGTTGAATCGTCACGCAATTGTGAATCTCAAATGTGCTTTGCGCCGTGTTTATTTTCAAACTCTTAATACTGTATCTCACTATAATTGTAACAGACCTTACCCGATCAAATCATGCTTTTGTTGATTTGATCCGATCTGATCCAAAATGGCCACAGGGCTGCTGTTTGCCATATCCATTTGTAGTGTTGGCGATGGCACTATTGTTATGATAGCCTGAGCAGCTCCAGAAGGGTCACACTGGTTTCCTGAGGACTCTTCCTGTTGAGTCAGACCTCACCTGCACTGCTGCATTACAGCTCACCAGGCTCCTCGTCTCCTTGTGTCACGCTCCCCTGCCCTCAACACAAACACACACACGCACGCGCACGCACGGACGGACGGACGGACGGGCGGGCGGGCGGGCGGGCGGGCGGGCGGGCGGGCGGGCGGGCGGGCAGGCAGCTAACCCCTCTCTCCTAAGCAGACAAAAGGATCAGCCAGTCTTTCTGTCACTTCCTGCTGATTGTGAGTGCAGATAAGACAGACAGATCAGAGCAAGATGCTTGGCCTTCTATGGAGCTTATCCAGCAAGGTCTTTCATTGCATCTAGACATGTAGAACCTGTGTCCTTTTTCTACTGTGATCCCAAAAGGGGAATATTTATGCATGTTTTTTGTTTACCTGTAAATAATCTAACCGTACCATTTACTTTGCGGAAGATAGTGTATGGTTTGTAATTATTTAAAAAATCAGGGTTGGGAAGTATCTGATTACATGCAATCTGATAACAAAAAAACTGTGACTGTACTCGGTTACGTTACCAGCTAAAATATTGTAATCAGATTACAGATTTATTATAATACAATATTATTATAATAATTATTATTATTACAGATAACCAGATGACAACTTTTAAATTCAGAAAGGGTGTTTCTGAAATAAACAAACATTATGACACCGTTCTTAGGAGGGAAGAACATGTGATCTCAGGCCCTCCAGGCTCACCACAAAGGAGCAATATAAAAACCGGAAAGGGCTTCCTCCCTGTTTTCACCTGCGTCCCGCATCCCAAATCAGAAGTTTAATTTTTGTTTTGATGCGCACCGTCGAGTGTGAGCACTGCTTTCAGGTGAACAAATGTGTTTCTGAGAATGCTTGAAATTCACTGCAGGGAAGAAAGTGATGATGGTTGTCTAGTATAGAATGGTTTCAATAAACAATCGCAGTTTGTTGAACACAAGACAGGCATCTGCTTTTCAATTATGTCAATACTTACAAAGAACACCGCTCTCTCTCCAGTCCTTTTGAAGCTCAATAGATTTTTGACATCTATTGCTGTGTTTACCTCATCATCCAAGGGTAAACAAAATAATATACTATATATACAAAAGTATGAGGACATCCCTTCAAATGAATGGATTCGGCAATTTCAGCTACACCCGTTTCTGATAGGTGTATAAAATCGAGCACACAGCCATGCAATTTCCAAAAACAAACATTGGCAGTAGAATGGCCTTACTGAAGAGCTTGGTGACTTACAACGTGGCACCGTCATAGGATGCCACTTTTCCATCAAGTCAGTTTGTCAACCTTCTGCCCTGATAGAACTACCCCGGTCAACTGTAAGTGCTGTTATTCTGAAGTGGAAAAACCTAGGAGAAACAACGGCTCAGCCATGAGGTGGTAGGCCACACAAGCTCACAGAACGGGACAGGTGAGTGCTGAAGCGTGAAGCGGGTACAAATGGTCTATCCTCGGTTGCAACACTCACTACAGAGTTCTGATCTGCCTCAGCACAAGAACTGTTGGTCGGGAGCTTCATGAAATGGGTTTCCAACTGGGTTTCCATTTTCCGAGCAGCCCCACACAAGCCTAAGATCACCATGTGCAATGCAAAGCGTCGGCTGGAGTAGTGTAAAGCTCGTCACCATTGGACTCTGGAGCAGTGGAAACGCGTTCTCTGGAGTGGTGAATCACGCTTCACAACTTGGCAGTCCGACAGACGAATCTGGGTTTGGCAGATTCCTGGAAAATGCTACCTGCACGAATGCATAGTGCCAACTGGAAAGTTTGGTGCATGAGGAATAATAATAATAAATAATATGCCATTTAGCAGACGCTTTTATCCAAAGCGACTTCCAGTCATGTGTGCATACATTCTACGTATGGGTGGTCCCGGGAATCGAACCCACTACCCTGGTGTTACAAGCGCCATGCTCTACCAACTGAGCTACAGATCCACCATAATGGTCTGAGGATGTTTTTCAGGCCCCTTAGTTCCAGTGAAGGGAAATCTTAACGCTGCAGCATACAATGACATTCTAGACAATTCTGTGCTTCGGAAAGCCCTTTCCTGTTTCTGTGACAGTGCCCCCGTGCATAAAGCGAGGTCCAAAAAGAAATGGTTTGTCGAGATTGGTGTGGAAGAACTTGACTTCCAGCACAGAGCCCTGATCTCAACCCCATCGATCACCTTTAAGATGAATTGGAATGCCGACTGGGAGCCAGCCCTGATTTTGGAATGAAATGTTCAACAAGCAGGTGTCCGCATACTTTTGGTCATGTAGTGTAGGTAGCAATTTCAGACATTAACATTCTCAAGTTATTTGTTTAGTTTTTCTTCTGTTGTTTATCTCAAAGTGTAATTGGTCAATCTATTTGTTCCTCCTCTGAGAGCTGTATTGATGCAGTGCATTGATCAGATTGATTGGTCATGGATGGAGGAGCCTGCTTTTAAATTGCACATTGTCCTAGTGCTTTCAATAGTTTCTTAGTCTTTTGAGAGCTGTGGACTTAAAGCTTCCTGTTCCTAAAAATTAGTTTGGCTCATTTATGCTTTTGTTTTCCAAATTTAGGATTTTTTTTTTTTTGAAAATAGTTTTTCTTCATATCTATTTGATTGTTTTTGCAAAACATATAAAGTTGAACATTACGTATTAATTTTCTAATTGCATAGCAACATTACACATTTTCTCTCTATATACGAATGTCATATTAATTTGCAGAAACGTTCCTATGAGACAAGCTTGCAGATATTTACTGTTCTGTTCTGTTGCTTTCCATCGTTAAAGCAATGGTGGGAAAAGCTGGAAAAGGGATCCTTGTGTTGGCAAAGTGTGACAGCATGCAATGGCTTAAACACTAATTATATGTACTAGACACGCACACACACACACACACACACACACACACACACACACACACACACACACACACACACACACACACACACACACACACACACACACACACACACACACACACACACACACACACACACACACACACACACACACACACACACACACACACACACACACACACACACACACACACACACACACACACACACACACACACACACACACACACACACACACACACAGACTCTCTCAGACACACAATACTAAGTCATTAAAACAGAAAAACAGGAGGGGAGAGAAAGAAATTCAAGACACATTGAGGATGAGAGGAGAATTCAACAGCTGTCAGAATCCAGCCTCCATCTGTCAGACCAAAGACCAGCCAATCAAAAAGCCTTCAAAGCCAAAGGAGAACCAATTGGATGATTTTTCATATGTATAAAAGGGGGGCGGTGGTGGAGCCCCGTATCTACAGATTTCAGGGTTATTGCTCTCTGCTAAATTTGGAGCTGTTGAGGAGACTGGGCCCCATCTTTCAATACCCCCCCTCTCTGGCTTTCACTTTTCCTGCTCATTTCCCAAATTAATGTGTGACCTGCACAATGGTCCTTATGTGTGAAACGAGTAATTGGCTGGTTTAAAGTCCAATCTTGGGGAAAGGAGCTGTCTGGCGCCCCCCATCCAATCTGGGGGAAAGGAGCTGTCTGGCGCCCCCCATCCAATCTGGGGGAAAGGAGCTGTCTGGCTCCCCCCATCCAATCTGGGGGAAAGGAGCTGTCTGGCGCCCCCCATCCAATCTTGGGGAAAGGAGCTGTCTGGTGCCCCCCATCCAATCTGGGTGAAAGGAGCTGTCTGGCGCCCCCCATCCAATCTGGGGGAAAGAAGCTGTCTGGCGCCCCCCATCCAATCTGGGGGAAAGAAGCTGTCTGGCGCCCCCCATCCAATCTGGGGGAAAGGAGCTGTCTGGCGCCCCCCATCCAATCTGGGGGAAAGAAGCTGTCTGGCGCCCCCATCCAATCTGGGGAAAGTAGCTGTCTGGGGGGAAAGAAGCGCCCCCCCATCCAATCTGGGGGAAAGGAGCTGTCTGGCGCCCCCATCCAATCTTGCCCCCCCATCCAATCTGGGGAAAGGAAGGGGAAAGAAGCTGTCTGGCGCCCCCATCCAATCTGGGGGAAAGTAGCCTGGCCCCCCATCCAATCTGGGGGAAAGAAGCTGATCCAATCTGGGGAAAGAAGCCTGGCTCCCCCCATCCAATCTGGGGAAAGGAGCTGTCCACCATTCAGGCTGTTGTGGGGGAAAGAAGCTTATCAGCCTGAATTTGGGGAAAGGGAGCTGTCTGATCCAATCTGGGGGAAAGAAGCTGACTGCCACCCACCCACCATTCAGGCTGTTGTGTTACAGCCTGAATTTAAAATTGATTAAATTATTGTTTTTTCACCCATCTACACACAATACCCCATAATGACTAAGAGAAAACATGTTTTTAGGATTTTTTGCAAATGTCTTGAATGAAATACAGAAATATCTTATTTCTATAAGTATTCACACCGCTGAGTCAATACTTTGTAGAGGCAGGGATTACAGCGTTCTGGGTATGTTATGCAGGTGAATGAGGACCCAAAAGCGACTTGGCGAAAACAGAGTCTTTAATCCAGTAAAGTAAATATTCAATCATAAAGCACAATTCCACTCGTAATGACGAGAACAGACTGGAGACTCGATCATGAACTGCAGGTTGCCTCGGGAAGGCACTTGACCGTAGCAGACTCAGACACCTGCTCACCATGCAGCATCTGAGGGAAACACGACACGACAGGGCGATACAAAGACACAGCACGGTGAACAATATACAAGGATCCGACAGGACAGAAACGGAAAACAAGGGGAGAAATAGGGACTCTAATCAGGGGAAAAGATAGGGAACAGGTGTGGGAAGACTAAATGATTGATTAGGGGAATAGGAACAGCTGGGAACAGGAACGGAACGATAGAGAGAAGAGAGAGAGGAAGGGAGAGAGAAAAAGGGGAACGAACCTAAAAAGACCAGCAGGGGGAAAACGAACAGAAGGAAAAGCAAAATGACAAAGACAATATAAGACAAAACATGACAGTACCCCCCCACTCACCGAGCGCCTCCTGGCGCACTCGAGGAGGAATCCTGGCGGCAACGGAGGAAATCATCAATCAGTGAACGGTCCAGCACGTCCCGAGACGGAACCCAACTCCTCTCCTCAGGACCGTAACCCTCCCAATCCACTAAGTATTGGTGACCCCGTCCCCGAGAACGCATGTCCATGATCCTACGTACCTTGTAAATAGGTGCGCTCTCGACAAGGACGGGAGGGGGAGAGGGAAGACGAACGGGGGTGCGAAGAAAGGGCTTGACACAGGAGACATGGAAGACAGGATGGACGCGACGAAGATGTCGCGGAAGAAGCAGGGGCCAAATCGCACAGCGACAGGATTGACGACCTGGGAGACACGGAACGGACCAATGAACCGCGGAGTCAACTTACGAGAAGCTGTCGTAAGAGGAATGTTGCTGTGGAAAGCCACACTCTCTGGCCGCAACAATACCTTGGACTCTTAATCCTGTTTATTGGCGGCTCTCACAGTCTGTGCCCTGTAACGGCAAAGTGCAGACCTCACCCTCCTCCAGGTGCGCTCACAACGTTGGACAAACGCTTGAGCGGAGGGAACGCTGGACTCGGCAAGCTGGGATGAGAACAGAGGAGGCTGGTAACCCAGACTACTGTGAAACGGAGATAACCCGGTAGCAGACGAAGGAAGCGAGTTGTGAGCGTATTCTGCCCAGGGGAGCTGTTCTGCTCAAGACGCAGGGTTTCTGAAAGAAAGGCTGCGTAGTATGCGACCAATCGTCTGATTGGCCCTCTCTGCTTGACCGTTAGACTGGGGATGAAACCCGGAAGAGAGACTGACGGACGCACCAATCAAACGACAGAACTCCCTCCAAAACTGTGACGTGAATTATCGGGCCTCTGTCTGAAACGGCGTCTAACGGGAGGCCATGAATTCTGAACACATTCTCGATGATGATTTGTGCCGTCTCCTTAGCGGAAGGAAGTTTAGCGAGGGGAATGAAATGTGCCGCCTTAGAGAACCTATCGACAACCGTAAGAATCACAGTCTTCCCCGCGGACAAAGGCAGACCGGTAATGAAGTCTAGGGCGATGTGAGACCATGGTCGAGAAGGAATGGGGAGCGGTCTGAGACGACCGGCAGGAGGAGAGTTACCTGACTTAGTCTGTGCGCAGTCCGAACAAGCAGCCACGAAACGGCGCGTGTCACGCTCCTGAGTCGGCCACCAAAAGCGCTGGCGAATAGACGCAAGAGTGCCTCGAACACCGGGATGACCAGCTAACTTGGCAGAGTGAGCCCACTGAAGAACAGCCAGACGAGTGGAAACAGGAACGAAAATAATGTTCACACTTGCACACATTTATTAAGCACATTGAAGGTTACTAGGACAAGCGCATTTCATCTTTGACGCAGTGTGCGTGAGTGCTTGCTTAACCTGTCTTTCAATTCCCCAGACTGTCAACCCGACAACACGCCCATAAGGAAGAATCCCCTCGGGATCAGTAGAAGCCACAGAAGAACTAAAAAGACGGGATAAGGCATCAGGCTTGGTGTTCTTGCTACCCGGACGGTAAGAAATCACAAACTCGAAACGAGTTGAAAAACAACGCCCAACGAGCTTGACGAGCATTAAGTCGTTTGGCAGAACGGATGTACTCAAGGTTCTTATGGTCTGTCCAAACGACAAAACAACGTATCGCCCCTCCAACCACTGTCGCCATTCGCCTAGGGCTAAGCGGATGGCGAGCAGTTCATACGGTTACCCACATCATAGTTGCGTTCAGATGGCGACAGGCGATGAGAAAAATAAGCGCAAGGATGAACCTTATCGTCAGACTGGAAGCGCTGGGATAGAATGGCTCCCACGCCTACCTCTGAAGCGCACCAACCTGGGTCCTATATATAGCCACCCACAGCCCCTCAACCTCGACAATGAATTGTCTAGTGACGTCAGGAGTAACGAGGATAGGAGCGGACGTAAAACGTTCTTTTAGAAGATCAAAAGCTCCCTGGGCGGAACCGGACCACTTAAAACACGTCTTGACAGAAGTAAGAGCTGTGAGAGGGCAGCAACTTGACCGAAATTACGAATGAAACGCCGATAGAAATTAGCGAAACCTAGAAAGCGCTGCAACTCGACACGTGACCTTGGAACGGGCCAATCACTGACAGCTTGGACCTTAGCGGAATCCATCTGAATGCTTTCAGCGGAAATAACAGAACCGAGAAAAGTAACGGAGGAGACATGAAAAGAGCACTTCTCAGCCTTCACGTAGAGACAATTCTCTAAAAGGCGCTGTAGAACACGTCGAACGTGCTGAACATGAATCTCGAGTGACGGTGAAAAAATCAGGATATCGTCAAGATAGACAAAAACAAAGATGTTCAGCATGTCTCTCAGAACATCATTAACTAATGCCTGAAAAACAGCTGGCGCATTGGCGAGACCAAACGGCAGAACCCGGTACTCAAAATGCCCTAACGGAGTGTTAAACGCCGTTTTCCACTCGTCCCCCTCTCTGATGCGCACGAGATGGTAAGCGTTACGAAGGTCCAACTTAGTAAAGCACCTGGCTCCCTGCAGAATCTCGAAGGCTGATGACATAAGGGGAAGCGGATAACGATTCTTAACCGTTATGTCATTCAGCCCTCGATAATCCACGCAGGGGCGCAGAGTACCGTCCTTCTTCTTAACAAAAAAACCCCGCCCCGGCCGGAGAGGAAGAAGGCACTATGGTACCGGCGTCAAGAGACACAGACAAATAATCCTCGAGAGCCTTACGTTCGGGAGCCGACAGAGAGTATAGTCTACCCCGAGGAGGAGTGGTCCCCGGAAGGAGATCAATACTACAATCATACGACCGGTGAGGAGGAAGGGAGTTGGCTCGGGACCGACTGAAGACCGTGCGCAGATCATGATATTCCTCCGGCACTCCTGTCAAATCGCCAGGTTCCTCCTGAGAAGTGGGGACAGAAGAAACGGGAGGGATGGCAGACATTAAACACTTCACATGACAAGAAACGTTCCAGGATAGGATAGAATTACTAGACCAATTAATAGAAGGATTATGACATACTAGCCAGGGATGACCCAAAACAACAGGTGTAAAAGGTGAACGAAAAATCAAAAAAGAAATAGTCTCACTGTGGTTACCAGATACTGTGAGGGTTAAAGGTAGTGTCTCAAATCTGATACTGGGAAGATGACTACCATCTAAGGCGAACATGGGCGTAGGCTTGTCTAACTCTCTGAAAGGAATGTCATGTTTCCGAGCCCATGCTTCATCCATGAAACAACCCTCAGCCCCAGAGTCTATCAAGGCACTGCATGTATGCACCCGAACCGGTCCAGCGTAGATGGACCGACAAAGTAGTACAGGATCTAGATGGAGAGACCTGAGTAGTAGCGCTCACCAGTAGCCCTCCGCTTACTGATGAGCTCTGGCTTTTACTGGACATGAATTAACAAAATGTCCAGCAAGTCCGCAATAGAGGCACAGGCGGTTGGTGATCCTCCGTTCCCTCTCCTTAGTCGAGATGCGAATACCTCCCAGCTGCATGGGCTCAGTCTCTGAGCCAGAGGAGGGAGATGGTTGCGATGCGGAGCAGGGAAACACCGTTGACGCGAGCTCTCTTCCACGAGCCTGGTGACGAAGATCTTACCCGTCGTTCTATGCGGATGGCGAGAGCAATCAAAGAGTCCACACTTGAAGGAACCTCCCGGGAGAGAATCTCATCTTTAACCACTGCGTGGAGTCCCTCCAGAAAACGAGCGAGCAGCGCCGGCTTTCCACTCACTAGAGGCAGCAAGAGTGCGAAACTCAATAGAGTAATCCGTTATGGATCGATCACCTTGGCATAGGGAAGCCAGGGCCCTAGAAGCCTCCCTACCAAAAACTGAACGGTCAAAAACCCGAATCATCTCCTCTTTAAAGTTCTGGTAATTGTTAGAGCAATCAGCCCTTGCCTCCCAGATAGCTGTGCCCCACTCTCGAGCCCGGCCAGTAAGGAGTGAAATGACGTAAGCAACCCGAGCTCTCTCTCTGAGTATGTGTTGGGTTGGAGAGAGAACACAATATCACACTGGGTGAGAAAGGAGCGGCACTCCGTGGGCTGCCCGGAGTAGCAAGGTGGGTTATTAACCCTAGGTTCCGGAGGCTCGGCAGGCCAGGAAGTAACAGGTGGCACGAGACGAAGACTCTGGAACTGTCCAGAGAGGCATCGGAAACCTGAGCGGCCAGGTTCTCCACGGCATGGCGAGCAGCAGACAATTCCTGCTCGTGTCTGCCGAGCATGGCTCCTTGGATCTCGACGGCAGTGTTACGAGCGTCTGTAGTCGCTGGGTCCATTCTTTGGTCGGATCCTTCTGTTATGCAGGTGAATGAGGACCCAAAAGCGACTTGGCAAAACAGAGTCTTTAATCCAGTAAAGTAAATATTCAATCATAAAGCACAATTCCACTCGTAATGACGAGAACAGACTGGAGACTCGATCATGAACTGCAGGTTGCCTCGGGAAGGCACTTGACCGTAGCAGACTCAGACACCTGCTCACCACGCAGCATCTGAGGGAAACACGACACGACAGGGCGATACAAAGACACAGCACGGTGAACAATATACAAGGATCCGACAGGACAGAAACGGAAAACAAGGGGAGAAATAGGGACTCGAATCAGGGGAAAAGATAGGGAACAGGTGTGGGAAGAC
Source organism: Oncorhynchus gorbuscha (assembly GCF_021184085.1). Lineage (NCBI taxonomy): Eukaryota > Metazoa > Chordata > Actinopteri > Salmoniformes > Salmonidae > Oncorhynchus > Oncorhynchus gorbuscha. The sequence goes on from NC_060184.1 coordinate 16,301,540, forward strand.
TAAATGATTGATTAGGGGAATAGGAACAGCTGGGAGCAGGAACGGAACGATAGAGAGAAGAGAGAGAGGAAGGGAGAGAGAAAAAGGGGAACGAACCTAAAAAGACCAGCAGGGGGAAAACGAACAGAAGGAAAAGCAAAATGACAAGACAATATAAGACAAAACATGACAGGGTAAGTCCCTAAGAGCATTCCACAGCTGGATTCTGCAACATTTGCCCCTTGTTCTTTTCAAAATTCTTCAAGCTCTGTCAAATTGGTTGTTGATCATTGCTAGACAATCATTTCTAGGTCTTGCCATAGATTTTTAAGTAGATTTAAGTCAAACTGTAACTCTGCCTCTCAGGAACATTCACTGTCTTCTTGGTAAGCAACTCCAGTGTAGATTTGGCCTTGTGCTTTAAGTTATTGTACTGCTGAAAGCAGACTGAGACACTCAGGCTCCCGGGAGGCGCAGCAGTCTAAGGCACTGCATCACAGTGCTAGAGGTGTCACTCCAGGCCCTGGTTAGATTCCAGGCTGTATCACAACAGGCCGTGATTGGGAGTTCCATAGGATGGCACCAAATTGGCCAGGGTTGTCCGGGTTGGGCTGGGGTAGACCGTCATCGCAAATAAGAATTTGTTCTTAACTGACTTGGCTGGTTAAATAAAATAAACAAAACATGTTTGCCTTTGCTTAGATTCATTCAGTTTCTTTTTTATCCTGAAAAACTCCCCAGTCTTTAACAATTACGATCTTACTCATAACCTGATGCAGCCACCACTATGCTTGAAAATATGGAGTGGTAGACAGTAATGTGTTGTCTTGGATTTGCCCCAAACATAACTCTTTGTATTCAGGACAAAAAGTTAATTGCTTTGCCACAGTTTTTGCAGTATTACTGTCATGTTTTGTCTTATATTGTCTTGTCATTTTGCTTTCCCTTCTGTTCGTTTCCCCCTGCTGGTCTTATTAGGTTCGTTCCCTTTTTCTATCCCTCTCTCTCTCCCTCCCTCTCTCTCCTCTCTCTATCGTTCAGTTCCTGCTCCCAGCTGTTCCTATTCCCCTAATCAATCATCTAATCTTTTCACACCTGTTCCGTATCTTGCCCTCTGATTAGAGTCCCTATTTCTCCCCTTGTCTTCCGTTTCTGTCCTGTCGGATCCTTGTATATTGTTCGCCGTGCTGTGTCTTGTTTCCCTCAGATGCTGCGTGTGAGCAGGTGTCTGAGTCTGCTACGGTCGGTGCCTTCCCGAGGCAACCTACAGTTTATGGTCGAGTCTCCAGTCTGTCCTCGTCACTACGAGTGGAATTAGTTTTTTATGTATTGTTTTCTGCTCTGATTTGTCTAGGAGTATTACCTATTTCCTTTACTGAAATAAAGACTCTGTTTTCGCCAAGTCGCTTTTGGGTCCTCATTCACCTGCATAACAATTACTTTAGTGCCTGGTTGCAAACAGCATGCATGTTTGGAATTTTTTTAAATTCTCTTCAGGCTTCCTTCTTTTCACTCTGTCAAGTAGGTTAGTAATTGTGGAGTAACTACAATGTTGTTGACCCATCCTCAGTTTTCTACTATCACAGCCATTAAACTCTGTAACTGTTTTAAAGTCACCAATGGCCTGATGTTGAAATCCCTGAGAGGTTTCCTTCTGTCACCTGGCGCTGCATGGCAAATGGTCCAGGAACAAAGGACAATGCCCAAGGACTAGTCAGCCCTTCCCCCTCTGAGGGGCCAAAATGTGTCTGTGTTACAGGATGATAGAAACCTTAGATGGATAATATATCTGAGGATAACTCTGATTCCCTCTATATGGATGTATTATCTCTGTGGTTACTTGTATCTGGACAGGGTGAACTCTAAATTACTCTCAAAGATGTTCTATGGTCCTCTCAGTAATTCTGTCTTATTTACATTGGTGTCATCCTCCACACAAGCCTTTAAATGCTGTGACACCCTGTGGAAATTGGGCCTGGGAGAGTTTAGGTTACTGTAAACTTGGTATCGTTGTATTGGTCAATGGTGGTTGGTTTTAGGTTGAAAGGTTACACCTTTAAATGTTAGAAATGGAATGAAATGCCTCTGTTGTCTCCTGTTCCCAGCCACGGTGGAAGATTGTATGATCAATTCTCATTTCCTAGGCTTCTCAACCTCTGGCTTAGTAAGCATCTCTTTGTTCATGCTTAGTCCTGTAAGTTAACCTTAGGTTCTATATGCTTGGAATAAAGCCCTGTAGGGCTTGTTAACGCGTTGTACCTTTGAGCCTTGTATGTGAATCCATTCATTGTCCAATGTTAATGAAATATCTGCCTTTGATATAGGCAATTATCATACTAATTCTTGCTAGTCAATGTCAACTCCTTCCCCTAATGCTTGCTTGTGTATTTTAATTATCTGTGTGAAGTCAGAAACATTTTAATAGACTAATTGCTTAGTCTTATTACGAGTCGGATATGAGGTATTTCTAGTATCACATATAGCCTACTGTATACACATGTCAAATATGACTGCCCACTACAACTGTATCTTTGTAGTGACTGGTTGTATTGATGCACCGTCTAAAGTGTCATTAATAACTCCACCATGCTCAATGGGATAGTCAGTGTCAGCTTTTTCTTCTTCTTTTACCAATCTACCAATTGGTGCCCTTCTTTGCGAGGCATTTGAAAACCGCCCAGGTCTCTATGGTTGAATCTGTGTTTGAAATTCACTGCTCAACTGAGGGACCTTATAGTTAATTGTATGTCTGGGGTACAGAGATGAGGTAGTCATTCAAAAATAATGTTCAACACTATTATTGCACACATGCAACTTATTGTGTGACTTGTTAAGCACATTGTTTCCTGAACTTTAGGCTTGCCTTAACAAAGGGATTGAATACTTATTGACTCAAGACATTTCATCTTTGAAATATACATTTGTAAACATTTACAAAGAACATAATTCCACATTGACATTATTGTGTATTGTGTGTAGGCCAGTGACACAACATTTCAATTGAATCTATTTCATATTTAGGCTGTAACACAACAAAATGTGGAAAAAGTCAAGTGGTGTGAATATTTTCAAGGCACTGTACATGCTAATGGCTGAAGTTTTCCAAACCTTTGACTATGTGGCCTAACCACTCTCTGTAGCACTAGTTGAATGCTGGCTGCGTCCCAAATACAGAGAACATTGCACATGGAGTTATTTATTTGTTTTAATTGATCATCCTTGCCAACTTCCACATAATTCTGACTGTTATCCAAAAAATGATAGAACCACAAGTATTGATAATGACTGTATATCACATAGGTTTGTTTACAATTGCAGCTGTCATACAGTTCCCACATGCAACTAACCTGGGTCCTATATATAGCCACCCACAGCCCCTCACTATAATCCCCACCTCAAACTGCACCGTGTGTTTAGCAGGTTGCTCCTGCAGACTTCTGTCTGCGTGCATGTGTCTGAGCGTGAAAATGCGGTCAGGCACACGTCACGTTGACGTCAGCTAGCTGTGGATGTGCGAACACGCAAAGCGTGACTGTGTATTTAACGGCCACAAACTCAATCTCTCACTGTCATCAAATTAGCTTTTTTTTGTGGAGAGGACAAAACAGTAGGAACAGTATGAGTCTGATTACAGGGCTCTAACATGCTTTGGTTTACCAGTAAATAAATGCCTGGCATGCCATTCCTGGGGCATCTCAGATATAAGCCAGGGCTTTCCATTTACAGCAATAGATCTCCACTATGACACTATGCCAGGTGATATCAAAGCACACAGGCAAGTTAAGGCCATGTGGCTTGATGGCATAATGAGATACTTTCCTGACATAATCTTAGAAGCTCACGGAATGAATGCATCCCTCTCTGTTTGATCATCTCAGCTGGTCTGACCTCGTTGAACCAAAGAGGATCCCTGGCCTCAGTCCAACGCGGGCCAACAAGAAGCTTGCTGCTCTCTCCTCCACGTTCTATGTTTAATCTCTGCATTTGATCTTCTACCATCTTCATGTTTTTGCCTCACAGGAATGGGTTGATGATCTGGAGTATCAGTGATGTGTTTTAGTATTTGGAATATTTTGAGGGATTGAAGTGTATTTCTTGTTGTTCATTCAGTGTTACAGGGGAAAGAGACTCGTTAAAATGTGTTTGTAGATCAGTGGGGAAGCTGAGAGGAAGACATAGCTGTTATTTGCGACAGCGGTCTCGCCTCACACTCACTCAGCACTGTTTGAAAGTGTCCCCCAAAAATATTTCTGCAGTTCTCGCTGGGGCACCCCTGTAAACAGAATACTCCCACACAGCATTTCATTCTAAAGAGGATTAACCTTCTCATGTTCCTGCGAGAGAGACATGGTCTACATCCCAAATAGCACAGTACACCCTATGGAGTGCACTACTTTTGATCAGGCCTCATAGGTCTCAGGTCAAATGTGGTGCACTATATAGGGAACAGTGTGCCATTTAGTGGAGTCTGCCACTAGCACAGTCTGTGTAGTCAGCTCAGCTATCCCCATTGAGACCGTGTTTGTGCCTCGACCTGGGTAGGGCAAAACTAAACATGGCGGTGTTCGCCTTAGCAATCTCACTAGGATAAAGACCTCCTCCATTCCTGTCATTATTGAAAGAGAACGTGATACCTCACATCTCAAAATAGGGCTACTTAATGTTAGATCACTTACTTCAAAGGCAATTATAGTCAATGAACTAATCACTGATCATAATCTTGATATGATTGGCCTGACTAAAACATGGCTTAAGCCTGTGTTAAATGAGGCCTCACCTCCTAGTTACACTAATGACCATATCCCCCGTGCATCCAGTAAAGGTGGAGGTGTTGCTAACATTTACGATAGCAAATTTCAATTTACAAAAAAAATAATTACGTTTTTGTCTTTTGAGCTTCTAGTCATGAAATCTATGCAGCCTACTCAATCACTTTTTATAGCTACTGTTTACAGGCCTCCTGGGCCATATACAGCGTTCCTCATTGAGTTCCCTGAATTCCTATCGGACCTTGTAGTCATAGCATATAATATTCCAATTTTTGGTGACTTTAATATTCACATGGAAAAGTCCACAGACCCACTCCAAAAGGCTTTCGGAGCCATCATCGACTCAGTGGGTTTTGTCCAACATGTCTCTGGACCTACTCAATGTCACAGTCATACTCTGGACCTAGTTTTGTCCCATGGAATAAATGTTGTGGATCTTAATGTTTTTCCTCATAATCCTGGACTATCGGACAACCATTTTATTATTACGTTTGCAATCGCAACAAATAATCTGCTCAGACCCCAACCAAGGAGCATCATAAGTCGTGCTATAAATTCACAGACAACACAAAGATTCCTTGATGCCCTTCCAGACTCCCTCTGCCTACCCAAGGACGTCAGAGGACAAAAATAATTTAACCACCTAACTGAGGAACTCAATTTAACCTTGCGCAATACCCTAGATGCAGTTGCACCCCTAAAAACTAAAAACATTTCTCATAAGAAACTAGCTACCTGGTATACAGAAAATACCCAAGCTCTGAAGCAAGCTTTCAGAAAATTGGAACGGAAATGGCGCCACACCAAACTGGAAGTCTTCCGACTAGCTTGGAAAGACAGTACCGTGCAATATCGAAGAGCCCTTACTGCTGCTCGATCATCCTATTTTTCCAACTTCATTGAGGAAAATAAGAACAATCCGAAATGTCTTTTTGATACTGTCGCAAAGCTAACTAAAAGCAGCATTCCCCAAGTGAGGATGGCTTTCACTTCAGTAGTAATAAATTAATGAACTTCATTAAGGAAAAGATCATGATTATTAGAAAGCAAATGTATACAAAAAGCTTCAGTCTGGTTTTAGACCCCATCATAGCACTGAGACTGCACTTGTGAAGGTGGCAAAGGACCTTTTAATGGCATCAGACCGAGGCTCTGCATCTGTCCTCGTGGTCTCAGACATTAGTGCTGCTTTTGATACCATCGATAATTACATTCTTTTGGAGAGATTGGAAACCCAAATTGGTCTACACGGACAAGTTCTCGCCTGGTTTAGATCTTATCTTCGGAAAGATATCAGTTTGTCTCTGTGAATGGTTTGTCCTCTGACAAATCGACTGTAAATGTCGGTGTTCCTCAAGGTTCCATTTTAGGACCACTATTGTTTTCACTATATATTTGACCTCCTGGGGATGTCATTCAAAAATATAATGTTAACTTTCACTGCTATGCGAATGACACACAGCTGTACATTTCAATGAAACATGGTGAAGCCCCAAAATTGCCATTGCTAGAAGCCTGTGTTTCAGACATAAGGAAGTGGATGGCTGCAAACTTTCTACTTTTAAACTCGGACAAAACAGAGATGCTTGTTCTAGGTCCCAAGAAACAAAAAGATCTTCTGTTGAATCTGACAATTAATCTTAATGGTTGTACAGTCGTCTCAAATAAAACTGTGAAGGATGTCGGCGTTACTCTGGACCCTGATCTCTCTTTTGACGAACATATCAAGACTGTTTCAAGGAGAGCTTTTTTCCATCTACGTAACATTGCAAAAATCAGAAACTATCTTTCCAGAAATTATGCAGAAAAATTAATCCATGCTTTTGTTACTTCTAGGTTAGACTACTGCAATGCTCTACTTTCCGGCTACCCGGATAAAGCACTAAATCAACTTCAGTTAGTGCTAAATACGGCTGATAGAATCCTGACTAGAACCAAAAATGTTGATCATATTACTCCAGTGCTAGCCTCCCTACACTGGCTTCCTGTCAAGACAAGGGCTGATTTCAAGGTTTTGCTGCTAACCTACAAAGCATTACATGGGCTTGCTCCTACCTATCTCTCTGATTTGGTCCTGCCGTACATACCTACACGTACTCTACGGTCACAAGATGCAGGCCTCCTAATTGTCCCTAGAATTTCTAAGCAAACAGCTGGAGGCAGGGCTTTCTCCTATAGAGCTCGGTCTCAACCTTTAAGTTTTTACTGAAGACTCATCTCTTCAGTGGGTCATATGATTGCGTGTAGTCTGGGCCAGGAGTGTGAATGTGAACGGAAAGGCTCTGCCTGGCCGGTTCCCCTCTTTCCACTGGGATTCTCTGCCTCTAACCCTATTACAGGGGCTGAGTCACTGGCTTACTGGTGATCTTTCATGCCGTCCCTGGAGGGGTGCGTCACTTGAGTGGGTTGAGTCACTGATGGGATCTTCCTGTCTGGGTTGGCGTCCCCCCTTGGGTTGTGCCGTGGCGGAGATCTTTGTGGGCTATACTCGTCCTGGTCTCAGGATGGTAAGTTGGTGGTTGAAGATATCCCTCTCGTGGTGTGGGTGCTGTGCTTTGGCAAAGTGGGTGGGGTTATATCTTTCCTGTTTGGCCCTGTCCGGGGGTATCATCGGATGGGGCCACAGTGTCTACTGACCTCTCCTGTCTCAGCCTCCAGTATTTATGCTGCAGTAGTTTGTGTCGTGGGGCTAGGGTCAGTTTGTTATACCTGGAGTACTTCTCCTGTCTTATCCGGTGTCCTGTGTGAATTTAAGTATGCTCTCTCTAATTCTCTCATTTTCTCTTTCTTTCTCTCTCTCGGAGGACCTGAGCCCTAGGACCATGCATCAGGACTACCTGGCACGATGACTCCTTGCTGTCCCCAGACCACCTGGCCGTGCTGCTGCTCCAGTTTCAACTGTTCTGCCTGTGGCTATGGAATCCTGACCTGTTCACCGGTCATGCTACCTGTCCCAGACCTATTATTTGACTATGCTGGTCATTTATGAACATTTGCACATCTTGGCCATGTTCTGTTATAATCTCCACCCGGCACAGCCAGAAAAGGACTGGCCACCCCTCATAGCCCGGTTCCTCTCTAGGTTTTTTCCTAGGTTTTGGCCTTTCTAGGGAGTTTTTCCTAGCCAAAGTGCTTCAACACCTGCATTGCTTGCTGTTTGAGGTTTTAGGCTGGGTTTCTGTACAGCACTTTGAGATATCAGCTGATGTACAAAGGGCTATATAAATACATTTGATTTGAATTTGATTTGAATTGGGACAGAACCCACTTTAAAACACTGCAGCAGCACTGCCTGAAGGGAGAAGTAAGTGCCAGCTCCATATGCACGCAGAAGACATGGTGGCGAAACACATGCTTTAGGATGGATGTTAGAAGCATTACAGTGAACAGTAATTAGTGTGACCACATGCCCACAGAAATTGTGAGGACATTGCAACGAGCTCAAGAAAACCACCAGAGCGCCAATGGGTTCTTTGCCATCCAACTAAACAAGAGAAAAACGCTGAGGCAAACGTGTTCCCATGGAGTGCAATCTCCAAGCCAAGCCTGTTTGTGTTGTTGGAGAAACGTCTCAATTAAAATCTTACTGGGATGAGATTACATTTACATTTACATTTAAGTCATTTAGCAGACTCTCTTATCCAGAGCGACTTACAAATTGGTGCATTCACCTTATGACATCCAGTGGAGCAGCCACTTTACAATAGTGCATCTAAATCTTTTAAGGGGGGGGGTGGGTGAGAAGGATTACTTTATCCTATCCTAGGTATTCCTTACAGATGTGGGGTTTCAGGTGTCTCCGGAAGGTGGTGATTGACTCCGCTGTCCTGGCGTTGTGAGGGAGTTTGTTCCACCATTGGGGGGCCAGAGCAGCGAACAGTTTTGACTGGGCTGAGCGGGAGCTGTACTTCCTCAGTGGTAGGGAGGCGAGCAGGCCAGAGGTGGATGAACGCAGTGCCCTTGTTTGGGTGTAGGGCCTAATCAGAGCCTGGAGGTACTGAGGTGCCGTTCCCCTCACAGCTCCGTGGCAAGCACCATGGTCTTGTAGCGGATGCGAGCTTCAACTGGAAGCCAGTGGAGAGAGCGGAGGAGCGGGGTGACGTGAGAGAACTTGGGAAGGTTGAACACCAGACGGGCTGCGGCGTTCTGGATGAGTTGTAGGGGTTTAATGGCACAGGCAGGGAGCCCAGCCAACAGCGAGTTGCAGTAATCCAGACGGGAGATGACAAGTGCCTGGATTAGGACCTGCGCCGCTTCCTGTGTGAGGCAGGGTCGTACTCTGCGGATGTTGTAGAACATGAACCTACAGGAACGGGCCACCGCCTTGATGTTAGTTGAGAACGACAGGGTGTTGTCCAGGATCACGCCAAGGTTCTTAGCGCTCTGGGAGGAGGACACAATGGAGTTGTCAACCGTGATGGCGAGATCATGGAACGGGCAGTCCTTCCCCGGGAGGAAGAGCAGCTCCGTCTTGCCGAGGTTCAGCTTGAGGTGGTGATCCGTCATCCACACTGATATGTCTGCCAGACATGCAGAGATGTGATTTGCCACCTGGTCATCAGAAGGGGAGATTTAGCCTAAAATGAAGAAACAACATATTGCCATCTCAAAACCATTAGCTACCACTATCTCTCTGTCCATCCTCATACCCTTCCACTCATTCAGTTGTCAGATTCATGTTGACAGATTGGATCTACTTTACAATAAGAGGCTCTTGTTTGGAATCAAAGTGGCCAGATAATGAATTTACCATCACTTTGATCTCTGTGCCACCTGCGGATCTACTCCTAACCCTCGCCAGACCCACAAAGGGCAGGAGACTATTTCTGATGCTGCCTCTCTGCTGCTGCTGCATCTCTACTGCATCTCTAACCCTCTATAATATAACTCACCACTCCATCAAATCCCCACCACTCCAACCATCTATAATATAATTCACCACTCCATCGAATCCCCACCACTCCAACCATCTATAATATAATTCACCACTCCATCGAATCCCCCCACTCCAACCATCTATAATAAAACCTACCACTCTATCCAACACCCACCACTCCAATCCTCTATAATATAACCCACAGCTCTATCCGACCCCCACCACTCCAACCATCTATAATATAACCTACCACTCTATCCAATCCCCACCACTCCAACCATCTATAATATAACCTACCACTCTATCCAAATCCCACCACTCCAACCATCTATAATATAACCCACTACTCCAACCATCTATAATATAACCTACCACTCTATCCAACCCCCACCACTCCAACCATCTATAATATAACCCACCACTCTATATCCAACCCCCACCACTCCAACCATCTACAATATAACCCACAGCTCTATCCAATCCCCACCACTCCAACCATCTATAATATAACCCACTACTCCAACCATCTATAATATAGCCTACCACTCTATCCAATCCCCACCACTCCAACCATCTATAATATAACCGACCACTCTATCCAACCCCCACCACTCCAACCATCTATAATATAACCCACCACTCTATATCCAACCCCCACCACTCCAACCATCTATAATATAACCCACAGCTCTATCCAATCCCCACCACTCCAACCATCTATAATATAACCTACCACTCTATCCAATCCCCACCACTCCAACCATCTATAATATAACCTACCACTCTATCCAATCCCCACCACTCCAACCATCTATAATATAACCTACCACTCTATCCAATCCCCACCACTCCAAACATCTATAATATAACCCACAGCTCTATCCAATCCCCACCACTCCAACCATCTATAATATAACCCTCCACTCTATATCCAACCCCCACCACTCCAACCATCTATAATAAAACCCACAGCTCTATCCAACCCCCACCACTCCAACCATCTATAATATAACCTTCCACTCTATCCAACCCCCACCACTTTAACCCTCTATAATATGGGTGTGGGTTATACTATAGATGGTTGGAGGGGTGAGGGTTGGATAGAGTGGTGGGTTATATTATAGATGGTTGGAGTGGTGGGGATTGGATAGAGCTGTGGGTTATACTATAGATGGTTGGAGGGGTGAGGGTTGGATAGAGTGGTGGGTTATACTATAGATGGTTGGAGGGGTGAGGGTTGGATAGAGTGAAAGGTTATACTATAGATGGTTGGAGGGGTGAGGGTTGGATAGAGTGGTGGGAGTCGGGGTGATATAATTTATAGTGGGATATCCAATCCAAATAAAGTGTAACTGGTGTCAATGTTTAAAATATATATTAATACCCTATTTCTTTATGTCTAACATGGAGCATGCAGGGTGCTGTTTCTTGCAAACTACGAATTATGATGAAATAATTTGTATAAATAAATATAAGTTATTTTCCTTCATTTAAACACAGGTTTCCACATTTTGTAGCTTATTGCTAGTTGTTAGGGATGTGTGGGTGGAGACTGTCTGGTTTTCAAAGTTCTCTTCACCAGTTTGGTCTCCAGAATCACACACGAGCTATTTGATTTCAACATGAATTGCTACATTAGCACTTGTTATTTAAGTGATCCTTTTGTTTCATCATCTCCTCGTTTTACCTCACGCACGACAGTTGGTCATTAGATAGAGGGTCTATTTCAGGATCATGTGGTCTCCCTCTCTGCTTGTTTCCTGAGATTACAGACCATGCAACGTGATCTGTGATTGGTGGATTGGAGCCGTCTGACAGTGTGCCCAGAGGTCATGATGTCATATAGGTCAGAGGTCAGTGAATGTGAGAGAGGGATTCTGAGCTCCGTGTGTTTTCTCAACTGTTGGCTGTTAGTTTTCTGGCACCATCAAAAGTAGTGCACTAAATACAGAATAAGGTGCCATTTCAGACACAATCTGAGTCTGCTTAAATTCATTTTCCTGAAGACTAAACATGTTTTCAGTTAGATTCCTATTACCGTCACCAAGCCCTGTGTAATCCAGCTGTTTATGTTGTCTTTCCCTCCAATCAGGATTTTCTGCTTTGCTTGTACTGCAGAATGTCTTCTAATGTCTTGCTACCTGTTTTAAGAATGCCAAGATATTCTGATCTAATTGTACAGAACGCAAAGGTATTGCTTTGACTTGTACAATTACAACAGAATGTACAGCAAAATAGATACAGTATATAACAGATGGGTATTTGTTCTGAACAGATTGTTTAACCCTCGAATGACCTTAGAATACAGGTACAGTATGTGCTCAGTATGTGTGAGTGAGCGGGACACAATAACACTCCTCTCCTCTCCGCCTTGTCCTTTCTCCCCACTCCAGCCCTGCTCTCTGCAGAATGAACCGCTAACCACAAGTGATGATGTAAGCATGTTCCAGGCGTTATCAGTGTTCAGTCACCCAGGGGAGAGGAGCCAGGCAGGGCAGGAGGAGCGCCAGACAGACAGACAGACAGTAGACCAACAGTCTGCTCAGGGCCTCCAGGCCCCACCGCAGAGCCAGGGAGCTGAGATTATATAGCCTCATCCTGTCACATCACCCCTCTCAGAGAGAGAGGGGGAGGGGGGAGAGAGATGTGAGATGAGAGAGAGAGACAGAGATTGGCTTTGTGCAATCAATGTGCTCCCTCGCCTACCAACAGAGATGACACACTGAGAGATGACAGCATAGCAGTTTTAATGGTGCCATTAATCCATGTTTTATTATTAGCTGTCTTAGGGAATGTACATAGACAGACATGCATCATGAGTCATGTTTCAGTTGTGCTTTCGTTTGTCTGGGTTGTGATCACTCTCCATTCCTTAAATTCTAGGTCATCAGTGTTTGGGATTCCTTGTTATATAGGGCTGTCTACGTCCTGCCTGTCTGCTGGTTGATGGTTCTTTATTAAAATAAACTCTTCTCAGTTTCTTAAGTCGCCATCTGTAGGATGCCATACCACAAGCCCTCTGTAACCTCTTACCTTTAAACTGGCTACTCTCTTTTGCTCTCCCTCTCTCTCTACTCCATCTCTCTCTCGCTCTCTCTCTATGCCACCTGTCTCTCTTTCTATGCCGACTCTCTCTCCCTCTCTACTCAGTCTCTCCCTCTCTTTCTCTACTCACTCTCTCGCTCTCTCTACTCCCTCTTTCTCTCGAAACTTCCGTCTCCCTCTCTTTCTCTACTCTGTCTCTCTCTGTCTCTCTCTACTCTACTCAGTCTCTCCCTATCTTTCTCTACTCACTCTCTCTCGCTCTCTCTACTCCATCTCTTTCTCTCGCTCTTCCGTCTCCCTCTCTTTCTCTACTCAGTCTCTCCCTCTCTTTCTCTACTCGGTCTCTCTCTGTCTCTCTCTACTCTACTCAGTCTCTCCCTCTCTTTCTCTACTCGGTCTCTCTCTGTCTCTCTCTACTCTACTCAGTCTCTCCCTCTCTTTCTCTACTCAGTCTCTCTCTGTCTCTCTCTACTCTACTCAGTCTCTCCCTCTCTTTCTCTACTCGGTCTCTCTCTGTCTCTCTCTACTCTACTCAGTCTCTCCCTCTCTTTCTCTACTCTGTCTCTCTCTGTCTCTCTCTACTCTACTCAGTCTCTCCCTCTCTTTCTCTCCTCAGACTCTCCCTCTCTTTCTCTACTCGGTCTCTCTCTGTCTCTCTCTACTCTACTCAGTCTCTCCCTCTCTTTCTCTACTCTGTCTCTTTCTCTACTCTGTCTCTCTCTGTCTCTCTCTACTCTACTCAGTCTCTCCCTCTCTTTCTCTACTCTGTCTCTCTCTACTCTACTCAGTCTCTCCCTCTCTTTCTCTACTCTGTCTCTCTCTGTCTCTCTCTACTCTACTCAGTCTCTCCCTCTCTTTCTCTACTCTGTCTCTTTCTCTACTCTGTCTCTCTCTACTCCATCTCTACTCTACTCCGTCTGTCTCTCCCCTCTGTATTTCTATTCCCTCCCTTCGTTGGGGTGGCAGGTAGCCTAGTGGTTGGAGCATTGGACTAGTAACTGAACGGTTGCATATCAAACCTCCGAGCTGACAAGGTAAAAATCTGTTGTTTTGCCCCTGAGCATGGCAGTTAACCCACTGTTCCTAGGCTGTCATTGAAAATAAGAATTTGTTCTTAACTGACTTGCCTAGTTAAATAAAGGTTAAATAAATAAATAAATAAAAATCCTCTTCCATCCCCACCATCGCTCTCTCTCTCTCCTCTGTGTCTCTCCTCCCTCTGCCTGCCTGTCTTCTCAGGGCCTTTCCCAGCAGGGATCCCAGTGTGCTGTAGAGACTGTTAAGGCGTCCACATGCTTCCCGGCCGAAACATTTCGGTAGAGTTTGTGCATATATTATGATGACATTTTGACATTTTTTTCTGCTGTTAGGGCACGCATTTTTTCTGGAGAGCAATCAGAAGTTCGGAGCCGAAGTCTATGCCTCTTCGTCGGTGATTGGTCAACAGTAGGGATTCTTCAATAAAGTCTTGTTGTTATTCATCGAGAGAGAACTCGTTTAATTGCAAAATGTAAAATTCCACGACTTAGATCTCTTCTGCAAAAAGGTCAAAACTATTGACAGATTTCTTGAGTTATCTTAGATTCGTTCGGACTATTTTGAGGAAGTGGCTACGGCGTCTCAAAATTGACAACCAGTACTATTTCAGCTTTTTCCTAATTTCTCAAGTGAAGCGTCTTATAAGGGAGTATGCGAGCACACTCGTTCAGTTCGGCTAGGCCCCAGACGAACTGAAGCATGCTGACACCTTTATTGTATTAAACCCATCACAGTAACTCAGTTACATAGGGAACATACTGAACCATACATTGACTCACTCTGACACACACACACACACACACACACACACACACACACACACACACACACACACACACACACACACACACACACACACACACACACACACACACACACACACACACACACACACACACACACACACACACACACACACACACACACACACACACACACACACACACACACACACACACACAAATCAAGCAGTCTAATCGCAGTGATACAGTCATACTGACAACAGGCGCTGCCACATTGATCTACAGAACTCTGTGGCTGGAGTTTTCCAGTGCAGATATACATTCGTTGGTGTTACTGTCATTGAGAAAGGGATGATTATTGAACTGTCTGTGTAGCATGGTGGGTCTTCTCTGCTTCTTGTGGTATCACAGTAATTCTTCTGCCTCAGGTCAGTGGCACTATATCTGCATCCCAAATGGCATTCTATTCCATCTACAGTGCGCTAATTGTGACCAGGTAGCTACAGGGGAAAAGGGTGCCTTTTGGGACACAGTCATTGAGAATTCTGCTGAGTCATCTCAGAAAAAGGGGAGTGGGGATTCTGCACCAGGGGGCTGAGCTCTCTCAACAACTCTACACAGTCTTTGATTTATCTTATTAAAGAAAGGGAGCTGTGAGGTGAAGTGAGAGGAGCTGTGAAGGGAGAGGAGCTGTGAAGGGAGAGGAGCTGTGAAGTGAAGTGAGCTCGACAGTTTTGCAGTGATCAGATGGAGCTTCAGAAGGCCCTTTGTGCCAATGATTTACCATCTAATAGGAAATGACATGCAGTTCAGAGGCAGGATACAAGGGAGGGAGGGAGAGCTTTGGAAACAAGTCAACATAACACTTGATCCCCAGCCAATTAGAGCATAGTAAAAGTGAGGACCATGCAGTCTCTCTTGATTGGCTGACACATTAAGTTGATACCTGTGGAGAAGAGGCATCTAGACAATTACCTAGTCTGTATGCTATGACTACATTGATTTGTGGGTGTTACCAATATGTGTGTGTGTGTTTAGCTGTGGGTCTGCATGCATACTTCAGTCTCAGCAACACATCACGCTCTATGAGTTGTACTCCTGCTCTTGGTTCTCTTTGATATCCAGGAGAATAGGCTCCAGCCCCTGCTCTGTGATTGACACACCAATATTCTGGGAGTAGGTGATATTCTCTTTTTCTAAATCAGTTTAATACCTCAGCCATGACCTTCCATGCACTCTTTAAGACCCCGATGACAGAAAGATTCTTCTGCACTTTATAGCTCAGAGACAGTGAGGCAGTGTTTTTAACATTCTACTATGACATCATAGGTCACTGACATGGCATTTCATGTTTCCTAATGAGGCCCAATCTGCCACATCACATTGGATGGCTGTGCATGGAGGCACGCACGCACACACATTCCTGCCTGCTGGAAAATGTGCTGCTAGCTGCATTACTAAAGGTGTCCACATGCTTCCCAGCCGAAACAGTTCGGAAAAGTTTGTGCATATATTATGATGAAATATTGTGACATTTTGGTTCGTTTGGCCTTCGGCTGTTTGGGCACACAAATTTCAGAGCCGAAGTCTACGCCCTTTCGATGGAGATTGGTCAACAGTAGGGATTCTTCAGTAAAGTCTTTGTTTTCATTCAACGAGAGATTACTAGTAAAACTGCACGACTAAGATGTCTTTACTTTATAAGTTGATTAAATAACTGATATGTCCCATATACACTGAGTATACCAAACACCTTCCTAATATTGAGTTGCAGACCCTCCCCCTTTTGCAATCAGAACAGCCTCAATTCGTCTTGGCATGGACTCTACAAGGTGTTGAAAGGGTTCTGCAGAGATGCTGGCCCATCTTGACTCCACACAACTGTGGGAAGCATTGAAGTGTTTTATTCTTTCATTTAACTAGGCAAGTCAGTTAAGAATAAATTCTTATTTACAAAGACGGCCTACCGGCTATTGGCTGGATGTCCTTTGGGTGGAGGACCATCCTAGATACACACGGGAAACTGATGTGGGGAAGGGGGGAAGGGTACCAAAACATTTCCAAAACATTTCTGCAGCATTGAATGTCCCCAAGAACACAGAGGTCTCCATCATTCTTAAATGGAAGAAGTTTGGAAACATCAAGACTCTTCCTAGAGCTGGCTGCCCGGCCAAACTGAGCAATCAGGGGAGAAGGACCTTGGTCAGGGACATGGCCAAGAACCTGATGGTCAATCTGACAGAGCTCCAGATTTCCTCTCCTTCTCTTCCAGAAGGACAACCATCTCTGCAGCACCCCACCCATCAGGCCTTTATGGTAGAGTGGCCAGATGGGAAGCCACTCCTCAGTAAAAGGCACATGACAGCCTGTTTGGAGTTTGCCAAAAGTCACCTAAAGACTCTCAGACCATGAGAAAGAAGATTCTCTGGTCTGATGAAACCAAGATTGAACATTTTGGCCTGAATGCCAAGCATCACGTCTGGAAGAAACCTGGCACCATCCCTACGGTGAAGCACGGTGGTGGCAGCATCATGCTGTGGGGATGTTTTTCAGCGGTGGGGACTGGGAGACTAGTCAGGATCAAGGGAATGATGAAAGTAGCAAAGTACAGAGAGATCCTTGATGAAAACCTTCTCCAGAGCCCTCAGGACCTCAGACTGGGGTGAAGGTTCACCTTCCAACAGGGCAACGACCCTAACCACACAGCCAACACAACGCAGGAGTTGCTTCGGGACAAGTCTCTGAATGTCCTTGAGTGGCCCAGCCAGAGCCTGATTGAACCCGAGTGAACATCCCTGGATATACCTGAAAATAGCTGTGCAGCGACATTCCCCGTCAAACCTGACAGAGCTTGAGAGAATCTGCAGAGAAGAATGGGAGAAACTCCCCAAGTCAGGTGTGCCAAGCTTGTAGCGTCAAATCCAAGAAGACTCAAGGATGTAATCGCTGCCAAAGGTGCATCAACAAAGTACTGAGTAATTGTATTTTTTATACATTTGCTAAAATGTCTTAAAAATAGTTTTTGCTTTGTCATTATTGGGTATTGTGTGTAGATTGATGAGGGGAAAACACGTTTTAATACATTTTAGAATGAAAATAACATACCGTAACAAAATGTGGAAAAAGACAAGGGGTCTGAATTCTTTCCGAATGCACTGTACATGCAACATGTTATAGCTGTTTTTTATTCTGTATATTGTGACAGGTAGTACCATGACAACAACCAAGACTACAGTTGGCTGACTACGGTATTGGTTTATCACTACACATGAGCAACCTTTGAAGATAAAAAAATATGGATTGAGAAGGCAGAGGTACTGAATGAGAGGGGAAGTCAGATTTATTTAAGTCTAACGCAAACCTACACGCAATGCAACACAAATCTCCACACAACACACATTTCAACACAACACAAATCTCCACACATTACAACACAAATCTCCACACAACATAAAACTAATCTCCACACAATGCAACGCAAACCTACACACAACGGTCCACTCTGGACCAGAAGTACCCCAGAAATAGAAACCATGGGTCTGGTGGTGCATGCTGGGAGGAAGGAAATTGTGAAACATGAAAGTGGACAAAGAAACGTGTAAACCATTAGATTCTTCCTGCATGTGATGGCTTAGCCTCTGCCTATCAGCAGTTCTTGAGATTTTGATTTAAAGCCTGGTCTGAGATTAGTCGTCGTAAGCGCAGCCCGTTCCTTTGGTGTGGTTGTATTTTCAGACATGTTAATCATGCCAACAAATGACTCTGCCATACATTTAGAATATGGCTGCTGTCTGGATGCAGTTTCATCCATTAATATATCCCTTTTATGGAGCTAGGGCCCAGGCTTTACTTAGTGTTGCACACACACACACAGGCACGCACACTCACACTCACACACACGCACACACACGCACACGCACACGCACACACACACACACACACACACACACACACACACACACACACACTCATGCATACTCACACGCACACACACACACACACACACACACACACACACACACACACACACACACACACACACACACACACACACACACACACACACACACACACACACACACACACACACACACACACACACACACACAGGCATGCACACTCACATGCAGGCACCCACACTCACATGCAGGCACACACACTCACATGCAGGCACACACACACACACACACACACACAGGCATGCACACTCACATGCAGGCACACGCACACACATGCAGGCACACGCACACACATGCAGGCACACACACTCACATGCAGGCACACACACACACACACACACACAGGCATGCACACTCACATGCAGGCACACGCACACACATGCAGGCACACACACACACACACTCGCAGGCACACTGCACACAGCACAGGAGAGTAGAGATCACAAGCATGAGTTCACTTTAGCTTTTTATCTGGACTTATCCACAGAGGGTTTGTTGTTAGATCAGGCTGGTCATTGTATTTGTCCATTGTAGAGATTACTTATTTGGCTGCACTTTATCTCCACATTCCCATAGAGATTCCACTGACTTTTTGCTTAAAACATTTTTCTTCATAGATTCCAAGATATTTATTTTTCTGTAAAATATTCTGGATATGATTGACAATGTGCCCAGAGCTATTTTCCTTCCCTGCCAGTGAGAAAACCACCAATAGAAAGGAATCTATAACTTCTAATAAAGTTGTTATTACTTTGAGATGTTTTTTGAAGTGTGCTGTCAAATGAGAGAACTAAGGATGAGAGAACTAAGGATGAGAGAACTAAGGATGAGAGAACTAAGGATGAGAGAACTAAGGATGAGAGAACTAAGGGTCTGTAATTACCCTGTAATTACCCTGTGACTTTGTCATTCCCACCACTCCTATCGAATGTGTGTTCCTGATTGAATGCGTCAATGTGCATACACTGAGTATACGAAACATTAAGAACACCTTCCTAATATTGAGTTGCACCCCCCCCCCCGTTCAAAGGGGAGTGGAATGTTGTCTTGCCCATTCACCTTCTGAATGGCACACAATCCATGTCTCAATTGTCTCAAGGCCTAAAAATCCTTCTTTAACCTGTCTCCTCTTCATCTACACTGATTGAAGTGGATTTAACAAGTGACATTAATAAGGAATCCAATAAGGGATCATAGCTTTCACCTGGATTCACCAGTCTATGTAATGGAAAGAGCAGGTGTTCATAATGTGTTGCAAATTCAGTGATTGGCCCAACATCTGTATACTACAATATGCATGCATAAAGTGTGTGCATTTAAGACATGTATTCACCATCTCGTTGATGGCCTTTTTAAATGAGATCATATGCTTCAATCAAAACTCAGGCAAAGGAGAGTATTAGGCACATCAGGACATCAGTGGTTCCATCACAGAGGTCTGTCAGGCCACATATTCCATCAGTGGAGGGAGGGAGGTAAAGTCTGTGTGCCTCGGCTTGTTTGTGTGACAACATTACACTGTTACAATAACATTACTCTGTCACAATAACATCTGTTTCCCCACCCCGGATGCAGGACTGGCTCTGCAGGAAATGACACAGGTTGAGTTCCAAAAGGCACCCTATTCCCTTAATAGTGCACTACTTTTGACAGCCCCAACAATTGCAGGGAACAGTAGCTGCCCTGCTATAGCCTGCCAGATCTGACTGACAGCCCTGCCATTACACTCAACACAGAAGGTGACAGCATTTCAATCTAGCCTCCTGCTTTAGTTTCATAGATTCAGATGAAGAACGGGCCCTCTTAATTTACATGTGTCCTGGGCGTCTCTGAATAATTGTGGAGATGAATAAATGAATATAAATGGTACTTTATTTCTGACTCTAAGTGGTGGACAGGCAAAGCTTTTTTGACAATCTACAGCTGGAGTGGGGGAGTCTAGGCTCCGGGGGGCTTTCTGTGGCTCTAGCTCTGTAATTATAATCCTGGTTCTATTCAGGTGGACCATTGTAATGTGGAGACGTTGGCATGGTCCCATTGGCCCATACTGAGGAGGAATTGTTATTAGACCTATAAGACCTTCTGAGTGTTTCTACGACATATTCCACTGGGATTTACTACCTTGTGTGACACAAACAGCTGACTGGACTGGAGGGGGGACTGGACTGGATGGGAGGGGACTGGACTGGAGTGGAGGGAAGGGGACTGGAGTGGAGGGGACTCGAGGGGAGGGGACTGTAGTGGAATGGAGGGGAGGGGACAGGAGGGGAGTGGACAGGAGGGGAGTGAAGGGGACTGAAGTGGACTGAATGGGACTGGAGGGGAGTTGAGTGGAGGGGACTGGAATGGAGGGGAGTGGAATGAATTGGAGTGGACTGGGGGAGTGGAATGGAGGGAGTGGAATAGAGTAGAGTGGACTGGAGTGGAGGGGAGGGGACTCGAAAGGGAGGGGACTGGAGTGGAGGGGACTCGAGGGGAGGGGACTGTAGTGGACTGGAGGGGAGGGGACAGGAGGGGACTGGAGGGGAGTTGAGTGGAGGGGACTGGAGGGGAGTGGAACGGAGGGGAGTGGAATGGATTGGAGTGGACTGGAGGGGAGTGGAATGGAGGGGAGTGGAATAGAGTGGAGTGGACTGGAGGGGAGTGGAATGGAGGGGAGTGGACTGGAGGGGAGCGGAATGGAGGGGAATGGAATGGAGTTTAGGGGACAGGAGGGGAGTGGACTAGAGGGGAGTGGACTGGAGGGGAGTGGAATGGAGGGGAGTGGACTTGAGGGGAGTGGAATGGAGGGGAGTGGAGTGGACTGGAGGGGAGTGGAATGGAGGAGAGTGGACTAGAGGGGAGTGGAATGGAGTTTAGGGGACAGGAGGGGAGTGGACTGGAGGGGAGTGAAATGGATTGTAGTGGACTGGAGAGGAGTGGAATGGAGGGGAGTGGAATAGAGTGGAGGGGACTGGAGTGGAGTGGACTGGAGTAGATTGGACTGGACTAGAGGGGAGTGGAGTGGAGTCGAGGGGACTGGAGTGGAGTGGAGGGGAGGGGACTGGAGTGCCACATAGCTACACATTGACTAGTGTAAGTTGCTCTGTGTTTGAAGTATGGGTGAGTTTGAGAGTACACAAGACAGGCTTGGCTGGGCCTGTGTTTTTAATTTCCTCTGTGGTCAGAAAGAAAGAGAGAGGAAGAGAGAAAGAGAGAGAGAATAGAAGAGTGGAAAGAGAGAGAAAGAAAAAAATGAAAAAGAAAACGAGACAACCAGAGAGACATGAGAGAATGCAGGTTCTTGGTCACCTCATCAGCCCTGCTCTGCTCTCTTGAACCAGCCAGTCAATTCCTCCCATCATGTTCATCAGAAAGAAACACACAGTGGAAAAACTGCAGCCACGCAGCCGGGCTAGAGGTCAGACCAGGCCAAGCGGCTGCTTCCTGTCCCTACCTCCCCCTCTAGTCCTCGTTCACTCACCCCCTTGGTGGTTGTGATCTGCCCGCTGACGACTGACCTCCAGGGGGTTAAAGGGGCTGAGAGGGGGCCTGTCGGGTCACTAGAGTCTCAGAGTTCCAGGGCCGGTCGCTCCAGTGCACACAACACAATGACCCAGTGTGAGGGAGCAGGGAGCAGACGAGTACAAGTCTACGTCCCAAATGGCATTCTATTCCCTGCATAGTGCATATAGCCCTGGTCAAAAGTAGAACACTATGTAGGGAGTATTGTGCATCCCAATGTTTTTCTAAACACGAGCCTGGAATAGCACAAACGCTTTCGTTTGACGAGGAGTTCAAATTGTTTCCAGCCTCACGATACGGCCACACTTGCTGATTAACTTTGCAGGCTTGTATTTGCCACAATGTTGCGAACTAAAAGTGCTTCCAGCAGCCACTATGTAGGCAAAAGCTGTAGGCTTGAAACAGCTGCACACTCCTTCCTTAGTATGGGGATATAGACTGCATCCCAAATGGCATTCTATTCCCTTCGTAGTGCACTACTGTTTCTTGCTGTTTCTTGCTTCTTTAGTAATCCTTATTACTGTGTTTGGTTGGCAGGGAAAGAACTCCTCGTAAACTAGGGAGAGAAACTCTCATCGAAGGACCTTGGACTGTTTAGATGCTTTTATGAGGTATTTTATGAGGTATTTTCAGTGATTTACGACAACATATTATCCTTCTCTTAATTGTTTATGATAAGCTTTGAGTTCCCTGAGAAATGGATGCAACCATGGCATAAACTCTAGAGTATCAATCACAAATGACTTTGCCTTGCAATGGGGGTGGTTGAGAACTTGGCCCAGTGCAATGGGGGTGGTTGAGAACTTGGCCCAGTGCAATGGGGGTGGTTGAGAACTTGGCCCAGTGCAATGGGGGTGGTTGAGAACTTGGCCCAGTGCAATGGGGTGGTTGAGAACTTGGCCCAGTGCAATGGGGGTGGCCCCAGTGCAATGGGGTTGGTTGAGAACAATGGGGGTGGTTGAGAACTTGGCCCAGTGCAATGGGGTGGTTGAGAACTTGGCCCAGTGCAATGGGGGTGGTTGAGAACTTGGCCCAGTGCAATGGGGGTGGTTGAGAACTTGGCCCAGTGCAATGGGGGTGGTTGAGAACTTGGCCCAGTGTAATGGGGGTGGTTGAGAACTTGGCCCAGTGCAATGGGGGTGGTTGAGAACTTGGCCCAGTGCAATGGGGAACTTGGCCCAGTGGTTGAGAACTTGGCCCAGTGCAATGGGGGTGGTTGAGAACTTGGCCCAGTGTAATGTGGTTGGTTGAGAACTTGGCCCAGTGTAATGGGGGTGGTTGAGAACATGGCCCAGTGTAATGGGGGTGGTTGAGAACTTGGCACAGTGTAATGGGGGTGGTTGAGAACTTGGCCCAGTGCAATGGGGGTGGTTGAGAACTTGGCCCAGTGTAATGGGGTTGGTTGAGAACTTGGCCCAGTGTAATGGGGGTGGTTGAGAACTTGGCCCAGTGTAATGGGGTTGGTTGAGAACTTGGCCCAGTGTAATGGGGGTGGTTGAGAACTTGGCCCAGTGTAATGGGGGTGGTTGAGAACTTGGCCCAGTGCATCATGCGGGCTTGATGGGGACACGTCCCTTTTTTTAAAGAAAGCTTTTCATTGTTTTCCTGAGACATTAACATAATGGGCTGAATGCAGGAAGGCGATTTAGTAACCTGTAAAAATAAATCCAGTTAAATTTCACAATGCTATGAAAGCAGTTTGACTCGAGACAAAGAGATAATCCCATACCTTTTAAAACTCTCATTAATAAACTGTTGACAGACCTCGGGAAGCCCCCAAATACATCTGTCTGAAAGAGTGCACATTATAAATGAGGGCCTGAAAGGTCCCCCTTTGGAATAGTCCCTGAATGCATCCCAAATGGCACCCTATTCCCTATTTAGTGCACTACTTTTGACCAGAGCCCTATGGCCTGTATAAGGAATAGGGTGCCATTTGGAAAGCACTCCTGTTTTCTGCGTTTACTCTCGCTTGCTCTTTCCCTCATGTTTTCTCCCTCACCTAGACCCATCTGTTAGTCGGTGCAGAGAGCGTGGTCATTAGTAGCTAACAGTGCCTCGGCTTTGACAGAAGGGAAAACTGTCCACTGTGAGCTGTAAAAACTCCCATATGTGCCATACGAGAACAGCCACCAGCCGTCTGCTGCATTTAGCTAGAGCTCTGCCCAGGGTTTTCATTTGCCTTAGCGCTTAGCTAGCTTTTCCCCTCTCAGACCATCTTAACATACACATGGGGCAGGATACAGTTGCTGAATGTTATAGTATAACGACACACATCACTTAGCACGGCAGCAAAGAGGCCACGAGAGAGAGAGAGGGCTGCTACTACCCAGCTACACACGCACGCACACCCCCCACCACCACCTCTCCATGGTACAGCTAATGAATGGCTTGAAAAGCGCCCAGTCAGCCCTGCTCTCATAAATCAGACAGCAGCAGTCTGTCACTCCCCCTTCTCCCTTTCTCCTCCACAGTTTCCATTACATTCCCCTAGTTTAACTCCGTAGGTGCTGAGTAGCATGGTCAGGCTGGTGATAGTCTGCTCTCCTACCTGCTGCAGATACAGAGCAGTCGTCGACAGGTGGAGAAAACAGCTCAACACCGAACCCGATGGATGAAGTTTGTGACCTATACTCCCCAAAGAGCACAAAAGGGTTTATGTCAAGTAAACAGTTGAGAGGTCCAGCTAGAAGTAGGATCTCATGGCCAGAGTTCAGAGCAATAGACAAGCATCTTAACTCCCTTTGCCTGTTTTGCCCCAAAGCAATGCACTTAACCTCAACCGTGCAAATAAACAACAACAATCTTATGGTTGCGTCCCAAATGTGATCCTTTTCCCTATCTATTGGTCCTGGTCAAAAGTAGTGCACTACATAGGGGATAGGGTGTCATTTGGGACGCAAACTATGTGACCTGTTTGTTCTATGAGCCCATCTCAGGCTTCAGCCTCTCGCATAGAGTGCCTTCAGAAAGTATTCACACCCCTTGACTTTTTTTTGTTGTGTTACAAAGTGGGATTAAAATGTATTTAATTGTCATTTTTAGTCAATGATCTAGACAAAATATCTTGTAATGTCAAAGTAAAAAAATATATATACTAATAATATTTAAACACTATATCCTGATTAGATAAGTATTCACCCCCCTGATTCAATACATGTTAGAATCACCTTTGGCAGTGATTACAGCTGTGAGTCTTTCTGGGTAAGTCTCTAAGAGCTTTGCACACCTGGATTGTACAATATTTGCCCATTATTCTTTTTGAAATTATTCAAGAACTGTTAAGTCAAAACTGTAGCTAAGCCATTAAGGAACATTCAATGTCATCTTGGTAAGCAACTCCAGTGTATATTGTGCCTTGTGTTATTGTCTTGCTGAAAGGTGAATTTGTCTCCCAGTGTCTATTGGAAAGCACATTGAAGCAGATTTTCCTTTAGGATTTTGCCTGTGCTTAGCTATATCCCATTAATTTTTGTCCTAAAGAACTCCCTTGCCAATGGTATGATGCAGCGAGCACCATGCTTGAAAATATGAAGAGTGGTACTCAGTGATGGGTTGGATTTGCCTCAAACATAACTTTTTGTCCTGAATACAAAGCGCTAATTTCTTTGTCAATTTTTTTCCAGTATTACTTAAGAGCCTTTTTGCAAACAGGATGCATGTTTTGGAATATTTGAATCCTTCTTTTCACTCTGTAATTTTTGTTAGTATTGTGGAGTAACTACAATGTTGTTGATTAATCCTCAGTTTTTGCCAATCACAGCCATTAAATTCTGTAATTGTTTTAAAATCACCATTGGCCTCATGGTGAAATCCGTGAGCAGTTTTCTTCTCCAGCAGCTGAGTTAGGAAGGATACCTGTATCTTTGTGGTGACTTGATACACCATCTAAAGTGTAATGAATAACTTCACCATGCTCAAATGGGATATTCAGTGTCTGCTTTTTTTTTCTTCTACCAATTGGTGCCCTTCTTTGTGAGGCATTGAAAAATCTCCCTGGTCTTTGTTGTTTAATCTATGCTTGAAATTCCCTTCTCGATTGAGGGACCTTACAGATAATTGAATGTGTGGGGTACAGAGAACAGGTAGTCATTTAAAAGTCATGTTAACCACTATTATTTAACACAGAATGAGGCCATGGGATTTTTTAAGATCATCTTTACACTTGAAATTATTTAAGCTTGCCATAACAAAGGGCTCTCTCTCCCTCTCTCTCTCTCTCTCTCTCTCTCTCTCTCTCTCTCTCTCTCTCTCTCTCTCTCTCTCTCTCTCTCTCTCTCTCTCTCTCTCTCTCTCTCTCTCTCTCTCTCTCTCTCTCTCTCTCTCTCTCTCTCTCTCGATAATATAAATCATAAGACAGTTGTAGATATAATTTGATATAAAGAAGAATATACATAAGACAATGTCTTCGTTTCAATATTGTCCTTATAGTGTGCTCTAAAATATGGAATATCTCTAGATTCTGGAGAAAAAACATCACTTAATGTTTGAGACATTATCTCAAAGTACCTGCGCAAAAATGCAAATGCTTTCCGTTTGAGTTATATGAGGTTTTATTTACATTATCGCTCTCTCTCTCAAATCAATGGGCTTTATTGGCATGGGCAACATGTGTTAGCATTGCCAAAGCAAGTGAGGTAGATAATATACAAAAGTGAAATAAACAATAAAAATGAACAGTAAACATTACACATGCAGAAGTTTCAAAACAATAAAGACATTACAAATGTCATATTACGTATATATACAGTGTTGTAACAATGTACAAATGGTTAAAGTACACAAGGGAAAATAAATAAGGATAAATATGGGTTGTATTTACAATGGTGTTTGTTCTTCACTGGTTGCCCTTTTCTTGTGGCAACAGGTCACAAATCTTGCTGCTGCGATGGCACACTGTGGAATTTCACCCAGTAGAGATGGGAGTTTATCAAAATTGGGTTTGTTTTCAAATTCTTTGTGGATCTGTGTAATCTGAGGGAAATATGTGTCTCTAATGTGGTCATACATTGGACAGGAGGTTAGGAAATGCAGCTCAGTTTCCACCTAATTTTGTGGGCAGTGTGCACGTAGCCTGTCTTCTCTTGAGAGCCATGTCTGCCTACAGCATCCTTTCTCAGTAGCAAGGCTATTCTCACTGAGCCTGTACATAGTCAAACCTTCCCTAAGTTTGGGCCAGTCACGGTGGTCAGGTATTCTGCCACTGTGTACTCTCTGTTTAGGGTCAAATAGCATTCTAGTTTGCTCTGTTTTTTTGTTAATTCTTTCCAATGTGTCAAGTAATTATCTTTTAGTTTTTTCATGATTTGATTGGGTCTAATTGTGCTGCTGTCCTGGGGCTCTGTGGGGTGTGTTGTAGAATTGAATGGCTCTTTTCTGGATTTTGATCATTAGTGGGTATCGGCCTAATTCTGCTCTGCATGCATTATTTGGTGTTCTACGTTGTACACGGAGGATATTTTTGCAGAATTCTGCATGCAGAGTCTCAATTTGGGGTTTGTCCCAAATAAAGGGCAATGGGCTCTATGACTGGTTCAAGTATTTCTTAGCCAGATCCTAATTGGTATGTTGAATTTTATGTTCATTTTGATGGCATAGAATGCCCTTCTTGCCTTGTCTCTCAGATCTTTCACAGCTTTGTGGAAGTTACCTGTGGCGCTGATGTTTAGGCCAAGGTATGTATAGTTTGTGTGCTCTAGGGCAATGGTGTCTAGATTTAATTTGTATTTGTGGTCCTGGCGACTGGACATTTTTTGGAACACCATTATTTTGGTCTCACTGAGATTTACTGTCAGGGCCCAGGTCTGGCAGAATCTGTGCAGAAGATCTAGGTGCTGCTGTAGGCCCTCCTTGGTTGGTGACAGAAGCACCAGATCATCAGCAAACAGTAGACATTTGACTTCTCTCTCTATCTATCTATGTCTCTCGCTCTCTCTATCTATCTCTGTAATGTAGTGGTAAACAGCAAAGTTTGGCTGTGAGAATTTAAAAAAACTTTGCATCAGTTATGACTACAAAGGGAAATGCAGTGGTTTAATAATATGCATGTATAATGGTACCAAAGCATTGTACATTGAGTCATTTGTTTATGCACTGGCTCATTACTGTAAAGTAGCTATTAGCTTTTGTAAGAATGAGGTGTCATTTAAATTAAATTAAAATCTTCCACATGAATGTTAGGCTACAAGTAAAGGCAATGCTATGAAATGTACAAGGGCTGTGTGACATGCCTGGAGGCAGTTTCTCTTATATTATGACAGGCCAGGACATAATCTGCAGCAAGATCTATGGACTCTGTTTTCTCCTAAATGTAACTTTTTTATTTTTTGCATTTTAGGAGACACCTCTGAGTCATATTTTGAGCAGTGTAGTAGGAAGTGCTGTTTAGTTTATTTTTCACCCAATCCACAGTGTTTACATGATCTTTCTTCTCTGACCTTCCATGTTTTTCTATAGCGTCTAAATGGCCAGGCTCTGGTCACTGAGTCTTTACATTGTTAAAGTCTTCCTTTGCTTGAATTCTTTGAATCTGACAAGGTGTTGTGCTTATTTGATATCTCTTTTTAAAATTTGGTAACATTGAAGTTTGTGATTACATTACATTTCACCAATAATTACTGTACTCATTTTGGTTAGAGATTTCTATTTGTTAGAATTTTGTTATTTGTGATCAAATCGTTGAATTTAGCTGGTGCTTTTAGGCCAGTCGCTCGAAAGGGTCGATCTCTGGGTTGGGTTGCATAAGAACGCCTTGTGATAATAATATTCTGGATCACAGTGTGTTCGGTGAGTCTAGATTTTGTTGGCTATTTTCTACATTTGGAGTGCTGGGGGGAATCTCCCAAGTGTTGCTCTCTATTTATCTCTTGCTCTCTCTAATGGGGAATTAATCAACTTAAATTAGTCTGCAACACTTTGTTCCCTAAATGCAGACTTCAGTGAATCTACATATCCAGACTGTATCACAACCGGACGTAATTTTGAGTCCCATAGGGCGGCGCACAATTGGCCCAACGTCGTCCAGGTTTGGCCGGTGTTGGCTGTCATTGTAAATAATCATTTGTTCTTAAAACTGACTTGCCTTGTTACTGTAAATAAAGGTTAAATGAAAAGCATATGATGAAATTCCACAGAGCCACAGTAGTAGGCACAAATGGTATTCCCAGACACATACAGACCCCTCCCCCTGCTCAGTCTGCCCTCCCACTCTGTCTCTGTGTGAGATGGTCATTCGCTGAATCTCAGGGATGCTATCTCCACCGAGTTCATTAACGCCCATTTCAACATTCAGACCTCTCTCGTTCTCTATTTCTCTCAATTTAAGGGGCTTTATTGGCATGGGAAACATATGCTTACATTGCCAAAGCAAGTGAAAGATAATGAATACAAGTGAAACAATAAAAAATGTACAGTAAACATTATACTCACAAAAGATGCAAAATAATAAAGACATTTCAAATGTCATATTATGTCTATCTCTCTTCCTTACACAGTGTGGACAGGATTTATTCCATATTTCAGCAGCACAGACTGGGTAGATGGAACAATATAGTACCTTTAGTGACAGTGAGCCATGTGGATGAATAATGCATTGGGGTGGATGGGGGAGTGAGATGCCCACTGTCTCCTTCCTCTGGTCTATGTGATAATAAAAAGGGACTCGTGGGATTCCTGGGCTGTGTCCCAATTAGCACCCTATTCCCTATATAGTGCACTACTTCTGACCAGAGCCCTATGGGCTATTCTGGTGGTCAGTGAATCTTGGAACACACCACAGACATCTATCAGTGACATAGGTAAGGGCTGTTATTGTTTTTATAGGTTCTGTTTTATCCTGTGGTGGTCTATTAAATATTAATATCAAGCAGCCACTTGGAATGATCTGTTGTGGTTATGTTTTTTGGACCACTGTGATGCCTTTGGGAGAGAAAATATGTCATGCAGTTCAGTGTCTGGGTGGTACGAGCACTGGTCTGTGTGTGTGTGTGTGTACGTACAGTATGTGCCTGCATGCTTGCATGAATGCGGTTGTGCGTGCATGAATGCATTTGTGCATGCATGAATGTGGTTGTGCGTGCATGAATGTGGTTGTGCGTGCATGAATGTGGTTGTGCGTGCATGAATGTGGTTGTGCGTGCATGAATGTGGTTGTGCGTGCATGAATGTGGTTGTGCGTGCATGAATGTGGGTGTGCTTGCATGTGTGTAAGTCGCTCTGGATAAGAGCGTCTGCTAAATGACTTAAATGTAAATGTGTGTGTTGGGCGGCAGGTAGCCTAGTGTTTAAGATCTTTGGGCCAGTAACCAAAATGTTGCAGGTTCAAACGCCGAGCTGACGAGGTGAGAAATCTGTTGATGTGCCCTTGAACAAGGCAATTAACAACAATTGTGCCTGTAAATTGCTCTGGATAAGAGCATCAGCTAAATGACTCAAATGTAATTATTGTCCGCTCTGCTGTGAGCAACACTTTGAGGTTTGGAGGTTGTTGGAGGTTTCCAGGGGTGATTCATTCATTCAGCCAACAGCACCTCTATCATCTTTACCCTGAAGCTCTTCAATCAATCACCCATTCAGACAACACAACGGACCAGGTAACCTGCAGTACATTCAGGCAGGCAGTCAAAGAATGTGACTATTCTACAGATTGGGTATAATCTCAGTTGTTTTTGTGTTTGTTAGCGTCTGTGGGTCATTACCCCACTGTCAGATTAAAGGCAGAGCTATTGTATGTGTGTGTTGTGTCGGAGTGAGTGTGTGTGTGTCGATGTGAGTGTGTGTGTCTCCCAGTGTGAGTGACTGTTTGTCCCCTCTGCCCTCCCTGTGGAGGTCTTGGTAGGACACAGAGGGATCTGGTTGCGTGGGTGGGTGTCAGCTCCACACTAGGCTGCTCTTGGTAATTAAAGCTCCGGGGGCTGCAGGAGGTGGGTTACAGCTTTAACTGCAAAACATGTCCAATGACCCTTCCATCATCTACACCCTACCCCCTACCTCCCTCCACCTTCTACCACCCCTCCACCTCCTACCCCTGCACCTCCTAAGACCCCTCTACCCTCATCCCCGACCCCCTCCACCACCTACTCCTTCTACTCCCTAACCCCTACCTCCCTCCACCTTCTACCACCCCTCCACCTCCTACCCCTGCACCCACTAAGACCCCTCTACCCTCATCCCCGACCCCCTCCACCACCTACTCCTTCTACTCCCTACCCCCTACCTCCCTCCACCCTCTACCACCCATCCACCTCCTACCCCTGCACCCCCTAAGACCCCTCTACCCTCATCCCCGACCCCCTCCACCACCTACTCCTTCCACTCCCTACCCCCTGCCTGTGGGAATTTGATTTGTTCACACACTGCTTGCCTGGACCAGTGTGTTGGAAGTAGTAGAGGGCGAAAGACTGAGACTGTCCTAAATGACACTCTATTCCCTATATAGTGCACCACTTTTGACCAGGACCCATAGGGAATCCCAAAGGGCTCTGGTTAACAATAGTGTGCTATGTAGGGAATAGAGTGCCATTTGGTATGGAGCCAGCATCAAGGGGAAACAGCATCGTAAACGTCTGGGTGTGATTCTGTGATAACAAGCTAAACGAGGATAAACACAGAGAGGAAGACACACACACACCCAAGCACCCTCTCTTCCCATTGGTTCTGTCACAGTTGAGAGCAGGTCCCAGGCGATAATGGGCTGTCTCTACCCTCGAAGCCAATTACTAAAGACAAACACGCAGAATAGTTGTACAGCTGTTCATCTCAGGCAATAACCATGCCAAGTGCCGCAGCGGTCTAACGCACTGCATCTCAGTGCTAGAGATGTCACTACAGACCCCGGTTCGATTCCAGGCTGTATCACAACTGGCTGTGATTGGAGTCCCATAAGGTGGTGCACAATTGGCCCAGCGGGTTAGGGTTTGGCCAGGTTAGGCCGTCATTGTAAATAAAAATGTGTTCTTAACTGGCTTGCCTAGTTAAATAAAGGTTCAATAAAAGCGTTATTTTTATAAAGTAAAAGAGCTTGTTGTGAGCCCAAGGGGCATGGATGCATGCCATACATAAGGAACGTGAGTTTCATTTCCCGTATGATCAATGAGGATCTCCATATTGCAAATGTAAGGTCCCTTATTAGACGTCCATGGTTGTTATTCAAATTGGCAGACGGCCTCTGGTCGTCCCCCCAGGTCCTGGTCTTCCGGGAAGTCATCAAATAAAGTCTCTCGGGCATTTGGTTTCCACGTTATATGTTTGACTTTGACATTTTTCTGCTGTACCGGAAAATTCCGCCAGATGGCGACTGGCTGCTTACTGCAAATGGACATGGCCGTTTCTTGTAAACGGGAAAAGACATCAAAGACGAAACTTGGTGAGCACAGGTTTGGCCAAATGTACCTTAAGCCCAGAAACAAGATGGCGTCGAGGCTACAACGCTCTTTGAGTTAATGCCCATTTTCTGAGATTAAAGGTTGAAAATTGTAATACAGCGCTAATTTGGCTGCTTCACGTCAAAGTACATAAACGTACGGTGTAAGGACAAATAGAAACAGTCATGTATCTATCGTAATTTACTAGAAATCATACAACGTCCATTTGATGATGGTTAAAACAAATGTGTTTTTGTTTATTCCAAAAAGGTTATCCAGGTGCGGCATGTTGAGGAGTGACACAGTGTGGGGCTTACAGACACACAGAGCCTGCAATAGTTACCGGCGTTCTCACCATCAAAGAACCGTCAGACCTAGAGCTCTGAAACTTTATCAACTTAAGTCGGTAGAGCACGGTGAGCTTTGTGTCTCTTGAAGGTTCCCAGGCCGAAAAACAGCCTTGTCCATTTGCAAAACCTTCAATTAATTTTAACGTCGTGAAAATAACGACATTTAGAAAAGTCACAATCAAAACAATAATCACAAGACTAGGTGCATTGAAACTGACTCGACCCATAGAGACTGACCCTACACGTTTCTATGACAGCAGACGCACATCAATCAAAGATGGCGACCAATCTGTCTGAAGCGTTATGGCTCCTTGAATTCTGAATCATTCTCGATAATGATTTGTGCCGTCTCAGGAAGGAAGAACCTTCTTTTAGTAAGAATCACAGTCTTCCCTGGGCGAACAAAGGCGATCTAATGTCTTGAGACCATGGTCGCTCGTCCAGGGACCCCGTAGCAACCCCTGAAATATGATCATTTTCAGCAGTAATTAAGGTCGCTGTTCGAGTTCCGAATTACCTATTGACCCAAAACTCGCTAGGCCTACACATAATGTCAGAACTGGACCCGCAGCTCGAATGTAACTATGTTCTTTATGGTTTTAACAGAAGGCGCTATGAATTATGGGCCGGCCCTGAAATAAGTGATAGTTGGCTTCTAAAAGAGTTGGACAAAGTGAATTTGGTGTCAGTATGATATCTTATTGAATGATGGCTGACTTGATGGTTGTATAATATATTTTTCGGGATCGGTGTCCCTTCCACTGGACGGTTGAGCTAACATAGGCTAATGCGATGAGCATGAGGTTGTAAGTAACAAGAACATGTCCCAGGACGTAGACATATTTGATATTGGCAGAAAGCTTAAATTTTTGTTAATCTAACTGCACTGTCCAATTTACAGTAGCTATTACAGTGAAATAATACCATGCTATTGTTTGAGGAGAGTGCATAATTTTGAGTTATTAATAAACAAATTAGGCACATTGGGGCAGTCTTGATACAAAAATGTTAACAGAAATGCAATGTTTCATTGGATCAGTATAAAACATTGCACATGCACTGCACATGCACTCCAGAATCTAAATTGCACCTGGGCTGGAATAATACATTATGGAGTTTCTCTTGCATTTCAAAGATGATGGTACAAAAAAATACAGAATAATGGTTGGTTTTTCTTTGAATGATCTTTTACCAGATTTATTGTGTTATATTCTACAACATTCCTTTTTTCACATTTCCACAAACTTCAGTGTTTCCTTTCAAATGGTACCAAGAATATGCATATCCTTGCTTCAGGGCCAGAGCTACAGGCAGTTAGATTTGGGTATGTCATTTTAGGTGAACATTGACAAAAGGGTCAGATCCTTAAGAGGATATATTGGCATTGTACAGTGTACATTTGCAATGTTTTTAATTAGGGATTTACCATCACCAAATTGACAGGCTGAAATAAACACCAACAAGCGATGGAGAGGAACCACTATCACTGCTCGGACACCCCGAGTTCAACGAGCCAGTCAACTGGGCATTTCTGAACATGTCCAATTTGTTATGGTAAATGCTCATTGTAAGACATTACAATAAATTGTAGACCTCCAGCATTTTCACAAGATCCTTTACTGTTGTTCAGGGATTGATTAGCAGTTTTCGCACCAAAGTACATTCATCTCTAGGAGACAGAACGTGTCTCCTTCCTGAGCGGTATGACTGCTGCCTGGTCCCATGGTGTTTATATTTGCGTACTATTGTTTGTACAGATGAACGTGGTACCTTCAGGCATTTGGAAATTTCTCCCAAGGATGATTTCTCCCAGACTTCTAATAAACAAATTCAGAGGTCTTGGCTGATTTCTTTTGATTTTCCCCATGTCTAGCAAAGAGGCACTGATTTTGAAGGTAGGCCTTGAAATACATCCACAAGTACACCTTCAAGTGACTCAAATGTTATCAATTAGCCTATCAGAAGCTTCTAAAGCCATGACATCATTTTTTTGAATTTCCCAAGCTGTTTAAAGGCACAGTCAACTTAGTGTATGTTAATGTCTGACCCACTGGAATTGTGATACATTAAATGGGGCCGAGGTTGCAATACCTACAGCTTCCACACGATGTCAACAGTCTTGTCATTTGCCTACGATTTGTTTCTTGGTCAAACGGACACAAGGAAGCGCATTTCTTCCGGTCTCTGACCGGATATTTTGGTTGAGATTTACCTGGACATTATTTCCAGACGTACAGCTATAGAATATACATCGCCTCGTGATCAATTTGATAGATTATTAACGTTTACTAATACCTAAAGTTGCATTCCTAAAGTATTTAGAAGTGTTTTGTGAAAGTTTATCGCCGACTTTTTTAATAAAAAAAGCGTTTAAAAAAACGATGTTTTTTTCCTTGATCACACAGTCTTCATAGATCGATATCTAGGCTATATATGGACCGATTTAAACGAAAAAAAGACCCAATAGTGATGTTTATGGGACATCTAGGAGTGCCAACAAAGAAGATTGTCAAAGGTAATGAATGTTTTATATTTTATTTGTGCGTTTTGTGTAGCGCCGACTATGCAAATTATTTTGTTTACGTCCCCTGCGGGTCTTTTGGGGTGTTACATGCTATCAGATAATAGCTTCTCATGCTTTCGCCCGAAAAGCATTTTAAAAATCTGACTTGTTGGCTGTATTCACAACGAGTGTAGCTTTAATTCAGTACCCTGCATGTGTATTTTAAAGAACGTTTGAGTTTTAACGAGTGCTATTAGCATTTAGCGTAGCGTATTTGCATTTCCAGATGTCTAGATGGGACGCCTGTGTGTCGGGTAGGAGTAAGAGGTTTTAACAAGAAATGTGTGGACTGGTTGAAAAACGAGTATTAATGACTCCAACTGAAGTGTTTGTAAACTTCTGACTTCAACTGTAAATGCCCATTGTAAGACATTGCAAATTGACAGTTTACATTTGTCAATTTCCAATGTATTTAATGAGGGACTTAACATCACCAAATAGACAGGCTGAAATCAACACCAATGAGTGATTGGTCCATTACACATATTTATTTATTTTTATTTTTTTATTTCACCTTTATTTAACCAGGTAGGCTAGTTGAGAACAGGTTCTCATTTGCAACTGCGACCTGGCCAAGATAAAGCATAGCAGTGTGAACAGACAACACAGAGTTACACATGGAGTAAACAATTAACAAGTCAATAACACAGAGAAAAAAAGGGGAGTCTATATACAATGTGTGCAAAAGGCATGAGGAGGTAGGCGAATATAATTACAATATTGCAGATTAACACTGGAGTGATAAATGATCATGTACAGGTAGAGATATTGGTGTGCAAAAGAGCAGAAAAGTAAATAAATAAAAACTGTGGGGATGAGGTAGGTGAAAATGGGTGTGCTATTTACCAATAGATTATGTACAGCTGCAGCGATCGGTTAGCTGCTCAGCTAGCTGATGTTTGAAGTTGGTGAGGGAGATAAAAGTCTCCAACTTCAGCGATTTTCGCAATTCGTTCCAGTCACAGGCAGCAGAGTACTGGAACGAAAGGCGGCCGAATGAGATGTTGGCTTTAGGTATGATCAATGAGATACACCTGCTGGAGCGCGTGCTACGGATGGGTGTTGCCATCGTGACCAGTGAGCTGAGATAAGGCGGAGCTTTGCCTAGCATGGCCTTGTAGATGACCTGAAGCCAGTGGGTCTGGCGACGAATATGTAGCGAGGGCCAGCCGACTAGAGCATACAAGTCGCAGTGGTGGGTAGTATAAGGTGCTTTAGTGACAAAACGGATGGCACTGTGATAAACTGCATCCAGTTTGCTGAGTAGAGTGTTGGAAGCAATTTTGTAGATGACGTCGCCGAAGTCGAGGATCGGTAGGATAGTCAGTTTTACTAGGGTAAGCTTGGCAGCGTGAGTGAAGGAGGCTTTGTTGCGGAATAGAAAGCCGATTCTTGATTTGATTTTCGATTGGAGATGTTTGATATGGTTCTGGAAGGAGAGTTTGCAGTCTAGCCAGACACCTAGGTACTTATAGATGTCCACATATTCAAGGTCGGAGCCATCCAGTGTGGTGATGCTAGTCGGGCATGCGGGTGCAGGCAGCGATCGGTTGAAAAGCATGCATTTGGTTTTACTATCGTTTAAGAGCAGTTGGAGGCCACGGAAGGAGTGTTGTATGGCATTGAAGCTCGATTGGAGGTTAGATAGCACAGTGTCCAATGACGGGCCGAAAGTGTATACAATGGTGTCGTCTGCGTAGAGGTGGATCAGGGAATCGCCCGCAGCAAGAACAACATCATTGATATATACAGAGAAAAGAGTCGGCCCGAGAATTGAACCCTGTGGCACCCCCATAGAGACTGCCAGAGGACCGGACAACATGCCCTCCAATTTGACACACTGAACTCTGTCTGCAAAGTAATTGGTGAACCAGGCAAGGCAGTCATCCGAAAAACCAAGGCTACTGAGTCTGCCGATAAGAATATGGTGATTGACAGAGTCGAAAGCCTTGGCAAGGTCGATGAAGACGGCTGCACAGTACTGTCTTTTATTGATGGCGGTTATGATGTCGTTTAGTACCTTGAGTGTGGCTGAGGTGGACCCGTGACCGGCTCGGAAACCGGATTGCATAGCGGAGAAGGTACGGTGGGATTCGAGATGGTCAGTCACCTGTTTGTTGACTTGGCTTTCGAAGACCTTAGATAGGCAGGGCAGGATGGATATAGGTCTGTAACAGTTTGGGTCCAGGGTGTCACCCCCTTTGAAGAGAAGGATGACTGCGGCAGCTTTCCAGTTCTTGGGGATCTCAGACGATATGAAAGAGAGGTTGAACAGGCTGGTAATAGGGGTTGCGACAATGGCGGCGGATAGTTTCAGAAATAGAGGGTTCAGATTGTCAAGCCCAGCTGATTTATACGGGTCCAGGTTTTGCAGCTCTTTCAGAACATCTGCTATCTGGATTTGGGTAAAGGAGAACCTGGAGAGGCTTGGGCGAGGAGCTGCGGGGGGGCCGGGGCTGTTGGCCGAGGTAGGAGTAGCCAGGCGGAAGGCATGGCCAGCCGTTGAGAAATGCTTGTTGAAGTTTTCGATAATCATGGATTTGTCGGTGGTGACCGTGTTCCCTAGCCTCAGTGCAGTGGGCAGCTGGGAGGAGGTGCTCTTGTTCTCCATGGACTTCACAGTGTCCCAGAACTTTTTGGAGTTGGAGCTACAGGATGCAAACTTCTGCCTGAAGAAGCTGGCCTTAGCTTTCCTGACTGACTGCGTGTATTGGTTCCTGACTTCCCTGAACAGTTGCATATCGCGGGGACTGTTCGATGCTATTGCAGTCCGCCACAGGATGTTTTTGTGCTGGTCGAGGGCAGTCAGGTCTGGAGTGAACCAAGGGCTGTATCTGTTCTTAGTTCTGCATTTTTTGAACGGAGCATGCTTATCTAAAATGGTGAGGAAGTTACTCTTAAAGAATGACCAGGCATCCTCAACTGACGGGATGAGGTCAATGTCCTTCCAGGATACCCGGGCCAGGTCGATTAGAAAGGCCTGCTCACAGAAGTGTTTTAGGGAGCGTTTGACAGTGATGAGGGGTGGTCGTTTGACTGCGGCACCGTAGCGGATACAGGCAATGAGGCAGTGGTCGCTGAGATCCTGGTTGAAGACAGCGGAGGTGTATTTGGAGGGCCAGTTGGTCAGGATGACGTCTATGAGGGTGCCCTTGCTTACAGAGTTAGGGTTGTACCTGGTGGGTTCTTTGATGATTTGTGTGAGATTGAGGGCATCTAGCTTAGATTGTAGGACTGCCGGGGTGTTAAGCATATCCCAGTTTAGGTCACCTAGCAGAACAAACTCTGAAGCTAGATGGGGGGCAATCAATTCACAATTGGTGTCCAGGGCACAGCTGGGAGCTGAGGGGGGTCGGTAGCAGGCGGCAACAGTGAGAGACTTATTTCTGGAGAGAGTGATTTTCAGAATTAGTAGTTCGAACTGTTTGGGTATGGACCTGGAAAGTATGACATTACTTTGCAGGCTATCTCTGCAGTAGACTGCAACTCCTCCCCCTTTAGCAGTTCTATCTTGACGGAAGATGTTATAGTTGGGTATGGAAATCTCTGAATTTTTGGTGGCCTTCCTGAGCCAGGATTCAGACACGGCAAGGACATCAGGGTTAGCAGAGTGTGCTAGAGCAGTGAGTAAAACAAACTTAGGGAGGAGGCTTCTGATGTTGACATGCATGAAACCAAGGCTTTTTCGATCACAGAAGTCAGCAAATGAGGGTGCCTGGGGACATGCAGGGCCAGGGTTTACCTCCACATCACCCGCGGAACAGAGAAGGAGTAGTATGAGGGTGCGGCTAAGGGCTATCAAAACTGGTCGCCTAGAGCATTGGGGACAGAGAATTAGAGGAGCAGGTTTCTGGGCATGGTAGAATATATTCAGGGCATAATGCGCAGACAGGGGTATGGTGGGGTGCGGGTATGGCGGAGGTAAGCCCAGGCACTGGGTGATGATGAGGGAGGTTTTATCTCTGGACATGCTGGTGGTAATGGGTGAGGTCACCGCATATGTAGGAGGAGGGACAAAGGAGGTATCAGGGGTATGAGGAGTGGGGCTAGGAGCTCCATAGTGAACTAAAACAATGATAACTAACCTGAGCAACAGTATACAAGGCATATTGATATTTGGGAGAGACATACAGCAAGGCATACAGTAATCACAGGTGTTGAATTGGGAAAGCTAGCTAAAATAGTGGGTGAGACAGCAGCTAATCGGCTAGCATAACAACAGCAGGTAAAATGGCATTGACTAGGCAACGGGGCCGACAGATAAAACAAACAAGCAGAATCGAGTACCGTGATTAATGGACAGTCCAGCGTGCATCAGCTATGTAGCCAAGTGATCAGAGTCCAGGGGCAGGGGGGCTGGCGAGTGTTATCCAGGTTAAGAAAACTAACAATGACTAAGTAGCTTGTAGCTAACTAGCTGGTAGCTAAATAGCTTGTAGCTAGCTAGCTGGTAGCTAAATAGCTTGTAGCTAGCTGGTTAGCTTCTGGAGGTTCTTGAGTGTGTTCTGGGCTAAACAAGCTAAACAAGCTAGCAGTTAGCATGCCGAGTTAGCAAGCAAGGAGATAGCGAGGGCTAGAGAGTTAGCCTTTGGAGGACGTTGCGATGGGGTGAGTCTGTTTATTCCTCTTCATGCGGTGACATCGATAGACCGGTCGTAGTCAAGGTATTGTAGCCCAGGAGTATGCTAAGAGCTCTGGCCGGGCTAGCTTCAAGCTACGTGGGTGGAAACGCTAGCCAGGAGTAATCAACCAGGGTTGCTGTTTAGCTCGATAGCTAGTTGTGAAGATCCAGCTGAAGAATGTTCCGTTTGTGGTGGGAATCCGGGGGTAAAAAATAAAAAATAAATAGGTCCGTTATGCTCTGGTTAGCGTCGCGTTGTTCGAACTGGCGAGAGCTTTCCGAGCTAAAGGTTAGCTGAAGACCGCTAGCTTCAGTTGAAGGGTTCCGGTTTCGGTTTCGAAGTAAATATAACTACTTTAGGAAAAGTAGCTACATTGGCGGGTTGCAGAAGAGTATTTGGAAGCTTAGGTTTAGCAAAATGTTTTTAAAGATATGCGAAGAAAAAAATATCTAAAATATCTAAAACGAAAAGAGACGATATTTACAGAGAGACGATACGACAGGACGAGTTACTGCTACGCCATCTTGGTGAGGGCAATACGCTCACCAAGATGGCTATATTGTCAGTGTGAAAATGCTCTTCTGCAAGTTGACAGTGTCCATTGCCAACGTATATCCATACGGACTTCCCATTACGAAATGGACATGCTGAATCAACATCAATGAGAAATTGTTACTTCCTATGACTTCCTATGATCAAATAGACCGTCTAGGTTGATTCAGGGCTTGACATATTCATATATGCCATTTGGTCAGTATATATGCCATTTGGACATTTCTTATGCCATTTGAAGGTTCACTGAATTTTGGGTTCGGAAAGCAGACTTCCTATGATCAAATATGGCAAATGGACATAACATCCTGATTTGGTACTTTCAATACTTATATGCCATTGGATATGTCTTATGCCATTTGGACATGGTCCACTGACTTTTTGTTTCGGAAACCTACTTCCTATGATCATATATGGCAAATGAACAAAACATAGGCCTTATGCACAAACTCAATAAAATAAGACAAATGTATGTCCATACGATTACTACACATGTATAATTGACAAAAAAAATGATTTAGAAAATTTCCCTCCTGGGACCTGACTTTCCCATATGAAAATGTATGGTGGAGCGCGTTTACTCCCTATAGGATTTTTGGTTTATGACACTTGGCATTTGCAATGTTCCGGTTGCAATATGGTTTTGTTGAATTGCTGTCCATTTGAGTGGTATTAGCGATTGTGTATATGGTTCCCCCCAATGCCAATAAGTTGTCATTAATTTTTATCCATTTTGTCAGTTTTTGTCCATTTCATGCCAAGTGACCTTACCTGTGGCAAAACTGCTGCTGAAGGAAAAAACTTGTTTAGGCTTTCTTCACATTGGTTGATCATAACTGAGAAATAGCTAAGTGCTCTGCCAATGCAGAAAGCACATTTTTTCCCACTGCCAGTGAGTGAAGACAAGTAACATTCCTCATGTATAGATATAAAGCTTTCAGTTCCCAATGGCAATAATGGCTATTAAAATATACTTCAGAGCTGCAGCTTCAGTGTAAGACAGAAATAAAACGACACTAGAAGTGTACCATAGTTACTGTTATTCTTAACAGTCTAGAGGAAGAGTCTGACCAGCATGCTGACCATACAGTATAGGACTAGTCCAGACAGTTTTTATTAGGTGTAGACTACACATCCGTTTGAAAAACCCCACCACTATCCACAGTTGATGTTTGTAATTCATTGGGGGCAAAGAGGATAGTTAGAATGTCCTGGAACGCTTGTCTGGTGTGCATGCTGCTATCTAAACTTACTCCCTAGTGCTTGAAACCTGAATGTTTTTTAATGGACACAGTCTGGAATCCATCCTGGCTGGAACACACACATGCACGCACTCAAACACACATGCAATTACAGCCGATGGGATTGTTTACACTTAATATGGTAGCTAGGGTTTTAGCTAGGGATGGTTGCTCTTACTTCCCTGTCAGTGTTTATAGAAGACACTCATTCTCTACAGAACACACTCATTCTCTATAGAACAAACTGATTATAACACACTCGTTCTCTACAGAACACACTCGTTCTCTACAGAACACACTCGTTCTCTACATAACACACTCGTTCTCTACATAACACACTCGTTCTCTACATAACACACTCGTTCTCTACATAACACACATTCTCTACAGAACACACTCATTCTCTACAGAACACACTCATTCTCTACAGAACACACTCATTCTCTACAGAACACACTCATTCTCTATAAAACATTCATTATCTTTTCATGTGATCTCATTTTTGAGGCTTCCCACAAATAGAACTAAAATGGCAAAGGATAGATGAATTTAAGTACAGTGCCTTGCGAAAGTATTCGGCCCCCTTGAACTTTGCGACCTTTTGCCACATTTCAGGCTTCAAACATAAAGATATAAAACTGTATATTTTTGTGAAGAAACAACAACAAGTGGGACACAATCATGAAGTGGAACAACATTTATTGGATATTTCAAACCTTTTTAACAAATCAAAAACTGAAAAATTGGGCGTGCAAAATTATTCAGCCCCTTTACTTTCAGTGCAGCAACCTCTCTCCAGAAGTTCAGTGAGGATCTCTGAATGATCCAATGTTGACTTAAATGACTAATGATGATAAATACAATCCACCTGTGTGTAATCAAGTCTCCGTATAAATGCACCTGCACTGTGATAGTCTCAGAGGTCCGTTAAAAGCACAGAGAGCATCATGAAGAACAAGGAACACACCAGGCAGGTCCGAGATACTGTTGTGAAGAAGTTTAAAGCCGGATTTGGATACAAAAAGATTTCCCAAGCTTTAAACATCCCAAGGAGCACTGTGCAAACGATAATATTGAAATGGAAGGGATATCAGACCACTGCAAATCTACCAAGACCTAGCCATCCCTCTAAACTTTCAGCTCATACAAGGAGAAGACTGATCAGAGATGCAGCCAAGAGGCCCATGATCACTCTGGATGAACTGCAGAGATCTACAGCTGAGGTGGGAGACTCTGTCCATAGGACAACAATCAGTCGTATATTGCGCAAATCTGGCCTTTATGGAAGAGTGGCAAGAAGAAAGCCATTTCTTAAAGATATCCATAAAAAGTGTTGTTTAAAGTTTGCCACAAGCCACCTGGGAGACACACCAAACATGTAGAAGAAGGTGCTCTGGTCAGATGAAACCAAAATTGAACTTTTTGGCAACAATGCAAAACGTTATGTTTGGCGTAAAAGCAACACAGCTCATCACCCTGAACACACCATCCCCACTGTCAAACATGGTGGTGGCAGCATCATGGTTTGGGCCTGCTTTTCTTCAGCAGGGACAGGGAAGATGGTTAAAATTGATGGGAAGATGGATGGAGCGAAATACAGGACCATTCTGGAAGAATGGTGAAGACCTGATGGAGTCTGCAAAAGACCTGAGACTGGGACGGAGATTTGTCTTCCAACAAGACAATGATCCAAAACATAAAGCAAAATCTACAATGGAATGGTTCAAAAATAAACATATCCAGGTGTTAGAATGGCCAAGTCAAAGTCCAGATCTGAATCCAATCGAGAATCTGTGGAAAGAACTGAAAACTGCTGTTCACAAATGCTCTCCATCCAACCTCACTGAGCTCGAGCTGTTTTGCAAGGAGGAATGGGGAAAAAATTCAGTCTCTCGATGTGCAAAACTGATAGAGACATACCCCAAGCGACTTACAGCTGTAATCGCAGCAAAAGGTGGCGCTACAAAGTATTAACTTAAGGGGGCTGAATAATTTT
Organism: Oncorhynchus gorbuscha; assembly: GCF_021184085.1. Classification (NCBI taxonomy): domain Eukaryota; kingdom Metazoa; phylum Chordata; class Actinopteri; order Salmoniformes; family Salmonidae; genus Oncorhynchus; species Oncorhynchus gorbuscha. The sequence goes on from NC_060184.1 coordinate 16,345,138, forward strand.
GCACGCCCAATTTTTCAGTTTTTGATTTGTTAAAAGTGTTTGAAATATCCAATAAATGTCATTCCACTTCATCATTGTGTCCCACTTGTTGTTGATTCCTCACAAAAAAATACAGTTTTATATCTTTATATTTGAAGCCTGAAATGTGGCAAAAGGTCGCAAAGTTCAAGGGGGCCGAATACTTTCGCAAGGCACTGTAGCATGTTAGGTGAATTGGGTTAAGTTTAGAATAAGGGTTAGGGTTAGCTAAACTGCTACAGTTGTCCCTGACTCGACTCGAACTTGCAACCTATGCACAGTCTCTTTACCCCTACCTACATGTACGAATTACCTCAACTAACCTGTACCCCCACACATTGACTCGGTACCAGTACCCGCTTTACATGGCCTTGTTATTGTTGATTGTGTTTTTTACTTTAGTTTATTTAGTAAATATTTTCTTAACTCTTTTTTCTTAAAACTGCATTGTTGGTGAAGAGCTTGTAAATATGCATTTCATGGTAAGGTCTACACCAGTTGTATTCGGAGCATTTGACAAATAACATTTGATTTGGATTGCTAGACTGTCATGGATTACGTGCACCCATCCTCCCCGGCCAACCTCCCTACTTTCGTTTCTGTCTCAAGTAACTAGACCATTAGTAGTATCATACGTCTTGGAGGTGCTCAGAAAATTATATTTTGTATTGCTCTGAGGCCAGTCTGGCACAGAAGACACAGTGGTGACACAGCAATCACCCCAACTGTCTCTCTGCCGCATACACAGCCAGACCCTCCCCCCTTTTCTCCCTTCTCTCTTCTCCTCTGCCTCTCTCCACCTTCTCCCTCTGCTCCACCACTCCATCCCTCTCAAGCCCACCCCAGTCAAGTCCCATTGTATCCTCCTTGTCTCCTCTCTTCCATGGCATTTATTTTTGTCACCAATCCATCCCCCCAACCCAAATGCATGCCTCCCTTCCACCCCTCCCTCCCAGCCATCTCCCAACGAACACCCCACGGGCCATGCCTCTATCAGTCGTTCCTGCCTGTCTGCACACATAGAGGGCGGAGGGTAGTTGTCATTGTCCCTGGCTCCTGGGTCTGCCTCCCGTAGCTCCACTCCCTGGCTGACTGGATGGCTGAATGGATGACTGGATGGCTGGCTGATTGGATGGCTGGATGGCTGATGGGATGGCTGGATGGATAGCTGGCTGACTATGGCTGGCTGGCTGAATATGGCTGGCTGGCTGGCTGACTATGGCTGGCTGGCTGGCTGACTATGGCTGGCTGGCTGGCTGACTATGGCTGGCTGGCTTGCTGACTATGGCTGGCTTGCTGGCTGGCTGGATGACCCTGTTGACTCCATCGCTGTCCTCTGAGCTCCTACCACAGAGATGCAAATGACACGTTGCGGAAGTGATAAAAGTTTCATGCAGGTCTCTTGAGCAATTAAATATTAACGATCATCCCTTCCCTGCTTTATTTCTCATATTCAGAGTCAGTTGTGTGCCATGTGCCCTCGAATGGAGATTACTCTCGCATTACAGGTGGGAAACATTCATAAGGGGTATGCTAGATTCAATCATGGGCGCTGCCTTGCATCAGAAGCCTTTTGTTTCATTAATGGGATCGATATTCAGCTGCCACTTATGGAGAGCTGGAAGAATATACTAACTCCCTTTGCTTCAAATCACATTTTATTTGTCACGTGCCGAATACAACAGGTTACTGTGAAATTCTTACTTACAAGCCCTTAACCAACAATGCAGTTAAGAAAATATAAGAAGATATTCACAAAATAAAAGTAAAAAGAAAGTAGCACAATAAAGTAACAATAATGAGGCTATATACAGTACCTTTTCCACATTTTGTTACGTTACATACAACCTTATTCTAAAATTGATTTAAAAAGAAATACATCTCAACAATCTACACACAATACCCCTTAATGACAAAGAGAAAACTGGTTTTTAGAAATGTTTTCACATTTATTAAAAATAAAAAACAGAAATACCTTATTTATATAAGTATTCAGACCCATTGCTCTGAGACTCAAATCGGAGGTCAGGTGCATCCTGTTTCCATTGATCATCCTTGAGATGTTTTTAGAACTTGATTGGAGTCCACCTGTGGTAAATGTTAATTTTTTACCTTTATTTAAAGTCAGTTAAGAACCAATTCTTATTTTCAATGACAGCCTAGGAACAGTGGGTTAACTGCCTTGTCAGCTCAGGGATTTGAACTTGCAGCCTTCCGGTTACAAGTCCAACGCGCTAACCACTAGGCTACCCTGCCGCCCAACTGATTGGACATGATTTGAAAAAGGCACACATATGAGGTCCCTGTCTCTATAAAGGTGCCACAGTTGACAGTGCATGTCAGAGCAAAAACCAAACCATGAGGTTGAAGGAATTGTCCGTGTAGCTCCAAAACAGGATTGTGTCGAGGCACAGATCTGGGGAAAGGTACCAAAAAATGTCTGCAGCATTGAAGGTCCCCAAAAACATATTGGCCTCGAACATTCTTAAATTGATTAAGTTTGGAACCACCAAGAGTCTTCCCAGAGCTGGCCACCTGGCTGAAATTAGCAATAGCGGGAGAAGGCCCTTGGTCAGGGAGGTGACCAAGAACCCGATGGTCACTCTGACAGAGCTCTAGAGTTCCTCCGTGGAGATGGGAGAACCTTCCAGAAGGACAATCATCTCTGCCAGACTCCACCAATCAGGCCTTTATGGTAGAGTGGCCAGGCGGAAGCCACTCCTCAGTAAAAGGCACATGACAGCCCGGTTGGAGTTTGCCAAAAGATTGAACTCTTTGGCCTGAATGCCAAGCATCACGTCTGGAGCAAACCTAGCACCATCCATATGGTGAAGAATTGTGGTGACAGCATCATGCTGTGGGAATGTTTTTCAGCAACAGGGACCGGGAGACTAGTCAGGATTGAGGCAAAGATGAACTGAGAGAAGTACAGAGAGAGATCCTTGATGAAAACCTTCTCCAGAGCGCTCTGGACCTCAGACTGGGGTGAAGGTTGACCTTCCAACAGGACAACTATGATAAGCTCAGCCAAGACAATGCAGGAGTGGCTTTGGGACAAGTGTCTGAATGTCCTTGAGTGGCCAAGCCAGAGCCTGGACTTGAACCCTGTTGAACATCTCTGGAGAAACCTGAAAATTGCTGTGCAGCAACACTTCCCCATCCAACCTGACAGAGCTTGAGAGGATCTGCAGAGAAGAATGGGAGAAACTCCCCAAATACAGGTGTGCCAAGCTTGTAGCGTCATATCCAAGAAGACTCGACACTGTAATCACTGCCAAGGGTGCTTCAACAAAGTACTGAGTAAAGGTTCTGAATAGTTATGTAAATGTGATATCTGTTTTATTATTTATAAATTAGCAACATTTTCTAAAAACCTGTTTTTGCTTTGTCATTATGGTGTATTGTGTGTAGATTCATGAGGAATAAAAACAATTTAATCAATTTTACAATAATGCCTTAACATAACAAAATGTGGAAAAAGTCAAAGGACTGAATACTTTCCTAAGGCACTGTACAGGGATACCGGTATCAAGTCAATGTGCTGGGGTACAGGTTAGTTGAGGTAATTGAGGTAATATGTACATTTAGGTAGAGGTAAAGTTACTATGCATAGTGTAGTATCCTTAAAGGCTTCTTAGAGTTACAACTCATGAGACTTAAGTACAGTTTAGTATTTAATTGTAATTTAGAATTACATTCTTTGAGGCACCTGGCTTAAACTACCTGAAGCTTTCTTAATCATAGTTATATAGGCAGATATAGGAAATAGCTACGGATAATGGAAAGCAAACCCCCGTCTTGAGTCAATACTGCCATCTATTGGTAAACATAAATATACCAGGTTACTACATTCCCCCCTTTAAAGCTAATAATCCAACTTAATTCCATTCTGAGCTATGATATTTTCTTATTTACATTTTTCAAAAATGATTTCCTTTAGGATCTGAAAATGTCTGGCGGTCGTCTCTCTCTAATAGAGCGTCTCAGAGGTGGTGTAGCTGGTGCCACCCGATCTTCACCTCTTTTTGTGGAGACTTCACAGGAGGAGGTCGTGCCGGACTGGTGGTCTCAGAAAGTTGAGCATTGTTGGCCTCAGGTGGTTTGTCCAACTGCAACTGGGGAACGTTCCAATGTCCTGTCCTGCTCGTTTAAGAATTGATCCAAATCTCCAGATGGACCTGGAAATCGAGCTCGGATCTGATCCATGTGTCTCCTTAGTCTTTGTCCACTTCTGATGATCACAGTATAAGATACTGGTCCTGAGCAATCCTCAATGGTAGCTGGAATCCATTTAGGACCAAACCCATAGTTTCTTGTATAGACATCATCTCCAGGTGAGAAACTTCTGAGTTTGGCTCGGGTGTCATGATTACATTTTGATTCCATTGCTTTTGTTGTATTTTCATTTTCAGGTCTGGTCTGATGAGATCCAAGGTTGACCTTAACCTCCTTGACATCAACATTTCTGCAGGTGACAACCCAGTTGTAGCTTGAGGAGTAATCCTGTAGCTAAACAAGAATTTTGACACCTTTGTTTCAATGCTTGGCCCTTGCATCTTCCTCATCCCCTCCTTCAAGGTCTGAACCGCACGTTCTGCTAATCCGTTTGAAGATGGGTGAAAAGGGGCCAACGTTACATGTTGAATTCCATTTTGTTTCATAAAACTTGTGAATTCAGTGCTTGTAAAACAAGTAGCATTGTCACTAATCAACATTTGCGGCAATCCCATAACACTGAAGCTTTGTCTCAACTTCTCAATCATAGCGTACTAGGTTGACTTGTTCATGGGGTAAACATCCATCCACTTTGAATGAGAATCAATCAGTACAGGGAACATTTTTCTTAGGAAAGGTCCAGCGTAGTCCACATGTAGTCGTGTCCATGGTTTTCTGGCCTTTCCCATGGATGTAATGGTATGGTGGGGGGTGACTTCCTGTTACTCTGACAATCTGCACACCGGCTAACCTCATTTTCCACATCGTGGTCCATCTTTGGCCACCAGACATATGACCTCGCTAGGCCTTTCATTTTTTATTTTTTATTTTACCTTTATTTAACTAGGCAAGTCAGTTAAGAACAAATTCTTATTTTCAATGACGGCCTAGGAACAGTGGGTTAACTGCCTGTTCAGGGCATACCTGGATGCAACTGATGCAATAAATTCAGTAGCATTCCCCGCCCTTGTGGTGGGATAAATACTCTTGAACCCCACAGAACACATCCATCTCGAACACTCAATGCCAAGCGGCGAGTGTAGTAAGGCATGATCTGAGGCTCGGTCACTGTAGGCCATCCTCTCAGGATAAATTCATGCACTTGTGATAGTGTCACATCCTTTGAAGTCCTTTGGGCTGTGTTCACCGGTGTATCATCCAACACGTCGATCATCAAAACCTGGTCATTTTCTCTTCCTGAATGATGATTTCTGGAACGGGCAGCCTACTCAGAGCATCAGCATTCCCATGGTATCTACCTGGTTTGTAAATTATTCTGTACTCATAGGCCCTGAGCCACACAGCCCAACGTTGAACTCTTGGAGAGACCATTTGTGGTACTGGCTTTTGTTCATGGAACAGAGAGATCAGAGGCTTATGGTCGGTCACGATAGTAAATATTCTCCCGTACAAGTACTTGTGGAATCTCTGTATTCCGTATATGACAGCCAGTCCTTCCTTGTCCAGCTGGGAGTACTTTTTCTCCGCTGGCGTCAACGTTCTTGACATGAACCCGATAGGTTTCTCTGCACCATTCTCCATCCAGTGTGATCGCACTGCCCCCACACCATACGATGAGGCATCACACGATAAATTGAGATCTCTGTCTGCTGAGTTTGACTTTGCAAAAGCTTCTTCCTGTCTTTCTGATCATTTCCAGGCCACATCCTTCCTTAGCAGTTGATGCAGAGGAGCTAAGAGGGTAGAGAGGTTCGGGAGGAAGCAATTATAATAAATCAGTAAGCCTAGATAGGCAACGTTTGTAACGTTTGTCGGAGCTGGAGCTTCCACAACAGCCCTCCCTTTAGCTTTGACAGTGTTTAACCCCTTGGCATCCATCTTGTGACCCAGGTACTGCACTTCATCAGCTAACAGTGTACACTTGCTCCTCTTCAGCCGGATACCGACGTCCTCCATCCTTCTCAAAACTTCACCTAAGTTTCTGAGATGTTCCTCCTTCGTGACTCCCGTGACAAGAATATCGTCTAGTTCTTTGGAAGATAGCTGGTGCAGACGACACCCCGAAAGGTAAGCGTTTATAGGTAAACATCCCTCTGTGGGTGGTTATGTTCAGCTACTTCTGTGAAGCTTTATCCATTAGCACTTGCTGATATAAGTGACTCATGTCCAGTTTTGTAAACTGTTGCCCTCCGGTTAACGTTGAAGGCAAATCCTCCACTTTGGGTATGGAGTATTGCTCCAGTGAGGAAACTCTATTTACAGTCAGTTTATAGTCACTGCATAATCTGATTGAACCATTTGGTTTTAGTATGGGAACAACTGGTGCTGCCCACTCAGAGTACTTGACAGGTACAATTATATCCTCTTCTAAGAGTCTGTCGATTTCCACATCCACTTTAGGCTTCATGGCATATGGAACTGATCTTGGCCTATAGAATCTGGGAGCAGCATCAGCAGCAACATTAATGGTAGCTTGGACCCCATTTAATGTCATAGATAATAAACAGCAAGGTGTTTAGTCCCAAGGTTCTTAGCTTAGTGATGAGCTTTGAGGGCACTATGGTGTTGAAGGCTGAGCTGTAGTCAATGAACAGCATTCTCACGTCGGTGTTCCTTTTGTCTAGGTGGGAAAGGACAGTGTGGAGTGCAATAGAGATTGTGTCATCTGTGGATCAGTTGGGGTGGTATGTATGGAGTGGGTCTAGAGTTTCTGGGATGATGGTGTTGACGTGAGCCATTACCAGCCTTTCAAAGCACAAAATGGCTAGAGTCGTGAGTGCTACAAGTTGGTAGTCATTTAGGCAGGTAACCTTTGCGTTCATGGACACAGGGACTATGGTGGACTGCTTGAAATATGTAGGTTTTACAGACTTGGTCAGAGACCGGTTGAAAATGTCAGTGAACTTGCCAGTTCGTCAGTGCATGCTCTGAGTACATGTCCTGGGAGTGCGTCTGGCCATGCCGCCTTGTGAATGTTGACCTGTTTAAAACCTCTTATGGATAGGGGAGATGCTAGCATCTCAACTGGCCAATTGCCAGAGGAAATGCAGAGCGCCAGATTCAAATAAAATGCTATAAAATTCAAACTTTCATTAAATCACACATGTAAGATACTCAATTAAAGCTACACTCGTTGTGAATCCAGCCAACATGTCAGATTTTAAAAATGCTTTTCGGCAAAAGCATAAGAAGCTATTATCTGATAGCTTGCATCCATCTGCACCAGCATTAAACAATGGAGCTAGCGTAGCAGGCGCTACACAAAACACTGAAATAAAATATAAATATGCATGACCTTTGACGAGCTTCTTTTGTTGGCACTCCAATATGTCCCATAAACATCAAAATTGGTTATTTTGTTCGATTAATTTTGTCCATATATATCGAAAATGCCCATTTATAAAGCGTGTTTGTGATCCAGAAAAAAACAGCTTACCAAAACACAACGTCACTACAAAATATTTCAAAAGTTGCCTATAAACTTTGCCAAAATATTTCAAACTACTTTTGTAATACAACGTTAGGTATTTTTTTCGATCAAATTGTAGACGGGGCAATCTGTATTCAATACAGGAACGAAACCAAAACAGCACTGCTGTTCACGTCTTGCGCAACTCACAAATGTGTCCACAGTTCCGAGTTGGCCTACTTCCTCAATGCATAAAGGAATAACTTCAACCATATTCCAAAGACTGGCGACATTGTGTGGAAGTGGTAGGAAGTGAAAATGGATTCCTATTAAATATCCAATGGCAAAGACAATATTATTCAACAGAGAGGGGGAAAGAAACAACAACATCTGAACAGTTAGTCCTCTGAGTTTTGCCTGCTGCATAAGTTATGTTATACTCACAGACATGATTCAAACAGTTTTAGAAACTTCAGAGTGTTTTCTATCCAAATCTATGAATAATATGCATATCTTATATTCTTATCATGAGTAGCAGGAAGTTGAAATTGGGCACGCTATTTATCCAAAAGTGACAATTCTGCCCCCTAGCTTTAAGAGGTTAAAGGTCTTACTCACATCGGCTACAGAGAGTGTGATGCTTGCCTCGGAGCATGAATAGAGGTCATTAGCTCGCATGGTAGGTTCGTGGCACTGAGCAGCTCGTGGCTGGGCTTCCCTTTGTAGTCTGTAATAGTTTGCAAGCTCTGCCACGTCCGAGCAGCGTTAGAGCTGATGTTGTAAGATTCAATCTTAGGTCTGTATTGATGCTTTGCCTGTTTGATGGTTCGTCTGAGGGAAAAGCGGGATTTCTTATAAATGTCCAGGTTAGAGTCCCGCTCCTTGAAAGCAGCAGATCTACCCTTTAGCTCAGTGCTTATGCTGCCTGTAATCCATGGCTTCCGGTTAGGATATGTACATACAGTCACTGTGGGGACAGTGACTGATGTGTTATACTCCTCAATGTCATCAGATTAATCCCGGAACATACTCCAGTCTGTGCTAACAAAACAGTCCTGTAGCTTAGCATCTGCGTCATCTGACCACTTCCGTATTGAGCGAGTTGCTGGTACTTCCTGCTTTAATTTTTGCTTGTAGGCAGGAATCAGGAGGATATAATTAGGGTCAGATTTATCAAATGGAGGGCAAGGGAGAGCTTTGTATGGGTCTGTGTGTGTAAAGGTGGTCTAGAGTTGTATTTCCTCTGATTGAACATGTTACATACATGCTGTTAGAAATGATGTAAAACAGATTTAAGTTTTCCTGCATTGAATTCCCCGGCCACTAGGAACGCTGCCTCTGGATGAAGGTTTTCTTGATTGCGTATGGCCTTAACCAGCTCATTGAAAAAGCTCATTCAAAAAATGTGGAACTAAGAAATGATATAGACCTTGGTTCACTCCAGACTTGACTACCCTTGACCAGCACAAAAACATCCTGTGGCATTCTGCACTAGCATCGAATAGCCCCCGCGATATGCAACTTTTCAGAGAAGTCAGGAACCAATATACTCAGTCAGTTAGGAAAGCTACGGCTAGTTTTTCAAACAGAAATTTGCTTCCTGTAGGACTAATTCCAAAACGTTTTGGGACATGGTAAAGTCCATGGAGAATAAGAGCACCTCCTCCCAGCTGCCCATTGCATTGAGGATAGGAAACACTGTCACCACCGATAAATATACAATAATCAATCATTTCAATAAGCATTTTTCCACGGCTGGCCATGCTTTCCTCCTGGCTTCCCCTATCCTGGCCAACATCCCAGCACCTCCTGCAGCAAATCAGCTGGGCTAGACAATCTGGACCCTCTCTTTCTAAAATTATCAGCCGAAATGTTGCATGTTACTAGCCTATTCAACCTCTCTTTTGTATTGTCTGAGATTTGTCTGAGATCCCCAAAGATTGGAAAGCCGCCGTGGTCATCCCTTTCTTTAAAGGGGGAGACACTCTAGACCCAAACTGTTATAGACCTATATCCATCCTGGCATGCCTTTCTAAAATCTTCGAAAGCCAAGTTAACAAACAGATGACCGACCATTTCGAATCCCACCGTACCTTCTCCACTATGAAATCTCGTTTCCAAGCTGGACATGGGTGCACCTCAGCCACGCTCAAGGTCCTTAACAATATCATAACCGGCATCGATAAAAGACAGTACTGTGCAGCCGTCTTCATCGACGTGGCCAAGGCTTTCGACTCTGTCAATCATTGCATTCTAATCGGCAGACTCTATAGTCTTGGCTTCTCAAATGACTGCTTCACCTGGTTCACCAACTACTCCTCAGATAGAGTTCAGTGTGTCAAATCAGAGGGCCTATTGTCCGGACCTCTGGCAGTCTCTATCTATCTATCTTTTCTCTGTATATACCAATGATGTCACACTTGCTGCTGATGATTCTCTGACCCACCTCTACGCAGACGACACCATTCTGTATACATCTGGCCCTTCTTTGGACACTGTGCTAACTAACCTCCAAACAAGCTTCAACGCCATACAACACTCCTTCCATGGCCTCCAACTGCTTTTAAATGCTAGTAAAACTAAGTGCATTGTCATGTCTCTGGCTAAGCCGGATTAAATGATATGACATGCTATTCTATAAAATAATTTATCTGTAATTAATATTACCTGATTAAGCTAATAGTTAAATGTAATTATCTAGAAAGTCAGGGCACCATTAAATAATGTTTATAGAGCTGTTATCTTCCGAATAAACTCTTAAGGACCTGGTAATCTTTTACCTCAATAGCAGTCAATATTTAATCGTCACCTTATTTAGTCTCATCTGAAAGTTGTCAATTCTTGGTTCTTCATCTTCATGAACCCTGGCTAACAAGTTGAATCAGCAATACAAACTTTGGTTTAATTATTTATTTACGAAATACCTAAATAATCACACAGAATTACATCTACACTGAATGGATCATACATTGATTACAAATTATTTCATAAATGAAACGTCCCTAGCGGACGGAACAGATATGACGGCTGGTTACACAAAGAAAGGGGGTTGGGTTTTGAGTGAAAGAGTGGGCAGACTGAGTAACAAAGGGAGAAGCTATGCTATCGTAAATACAGTACCTTATGCATTCTAAATTACTGACCATTTGAAAAAGGAAAATGCAATAAATATTTACTCTGAGCTGCGCTTCGATCGGTTGGTCGTAAGTGGAAGGCCGGGTTGTCCTTTGAAGAATGTCTGGTTGTAGAACGTATTCTTGGTAGTACCGTCGTTGTGTGGCAGAACAGATTCTCTGTCCGTCCTCTCCTAGCCCACATCTACAGTTGTTGCTCTAACACAACGGCTAGGAGGTATCACTTCTTTAGTGAATAAGAGTTCAAAGTTTTACCAAGTTGCCATACTTTTAAGCTTGTGCTATATTCTGGCTGGTAGTGTTGAAATTCATCCTGGTGTCGATCGTCACCTTCACATTGAAATTCAATGTTAATTTTGTTAGGTTCTTGCTGAGGTTGGCTTAGTTCTGTCGGTGGTCTTTGTCCTTTCAACGTGGGGACCTCAAGTCCTCACGTCTTTGGAACAGGAAGTAGAATTTTTGTCAACGGATTTATATAGTGTTGAAAGAAGGGCGTGTTTCATAGTTTTACAACCCATGTCTGTTCACTTGGGCGGGGCCTCTGAGTGAGCAGAGTTTCTCTGACAAACCATTCTCTCATTTAAGAAGCTAAAATTACATTTAATATTTTCACAAATAGTTTAATATTTAAACATTTAAATTGTACAACAATTCCATGTGAATCTGATTTTCCAAGATACAGTTTATGTCGTCCTATCATCAGTAATCATGTCTCAGATGCCAACTGATCTGACATCATATTCATTAAGTACCAACGCATATTTTCAATTTGTTGGATTACCAAAATATGGTTCCGTTTCGCACCTTTTGATGATCCCAGAATCTCTAGGGCTTTTCAAGAGTCAACTCTATAGAGTAGAGAGAGAGAAACGGGGGGGAAGGTATATTGCTCAGATAGCTGATGCTTAAAGTTAGTGAGGGAGATATAAGTCTCCAACCTCAGCAATTTTTGCAATTCGTTCCAGCCATTGGCAGCAGAGAACTGGAAGGAAAGGCGGCCAAAGTAGATGTTTGACCTTCTTGATCCAAATCAGTCAGGTTTCAAGACTAGTCATTCAACTGAGACTGCTCTTCTCTGTATCACGGAGGCGCTCCGCACTGCTAAAGCTAACTCTCTCTCCTCTGCTCTCATCCTTCTAGACCTATCGGCTGCCTTCGATACTGTGAACCATCAGATCCTCCTCTCCACCCTCTCCGAGTTGGGCATCTCCGGCGCGGCCCACGCTTGGATTGCGTGCTACCTGACAGGTCGCTCCTACCAGGTGGCGTGGCGAGAATCTGTCTCCTCACCACGCGCTCTCACCACTGGTGTCCCCCAGGGCTCTGTTCTAGGCCCTCTCCTATTCTCGCTATACACCAAGTCACTTGGCTCTGTCATAACCTCACATGGTCTCTCCTATCATTGCTATGCAGACGACACACAATTAATCTTCTCCTTTCCCCCTTCTGATGACCAGGTGGCGAATCGCATCTCTGCATGTCTGGCAGACATATCAGTGTGGATGACGGATCACCACCTCAAACTGAACCTCGGCAAGACGGAGCTGCTCTTCCTCCCGGGGAAGGACTGCCCGTTCCATGATCTCGCCATCACGGTTGACAACTCCATTGTGTCCTCCTCCCAGAGCGCTAAGAACCTTGGCGTGATCCTGGACAACACCCTGTCATTCTCAACTAACATCAAGGCGGTGGCCCGTTCCTGTAGGTTCATGCTCTACAACATCCACAGAGTACGACCCTGCCTCACACAGGAAGCGGCGCAGGTCCTAATCCAGGCACTTGTCATCTCCCGTCTGGATTACTGCAACTCGCTGTTGGCTGGGCTCCCTGCCTGTGCCATTAAACCCCTACAACTCATCCAGAACGCCGCAGCCTGTCTGGTGTTCAACCTTCCCAAGTTCTCTCACGTCACCCCGCTCCTCCGCTCTCTACACTGGCTTCCAGTTGAAGCTCGCATCCGCTACAAGACCATGGTGCTTGCCTACGGAGCTGTGAGGGGAACAGCACCTCAGTACCTCCAGGCTCTGATCAGGCCCTACACCCAAGGGCACTAACAAGGGCACTGCCCAGTCAAAACTCATCCACCTCTGGCCTGCTCACCACCTTCCGCACCCCCCACCTCTTTAAGGAATACCTAGGATAGGATAAAGTAATCCTTCTCACCCCCCCCTTAAAAGATTTAGATGCACTATTGTAAAGTGGCTGTTCCACTGGATGTCATAAGGTGAATGCACCAATTTGTAAGTCGCTCTGGATAAGAGCGTCTGCTAAATGACTTAAATGTAAATGTAAATGGGGATGACCAGTGAGATATACCTGCTGGAGCGTGTACTACGGGTGGGTGTTGTTATGGTGACCAGTGAGCTGAGATAAGGTGGAGCTTTACCCAGCAGAGTCTTATAGATGACCTGGAGCCAGTGGGTCTGGTGACGAATATGTAGCGAGGGCCAGCTGACGAGAGCATACAGGTCGCAGTGGTGGGTGGTATATGGGGCTTTGGTGACAAAACGGATGGCACTGTGATAGACTACATCCAATTTGCTGAGTAGAGTGTTGGAGGCTATTTTGTAAATAACATCACCAAAGTTGAGGATCGGTAGGATAGTCAGTTTTACGAGGGTCTGTTTGGCAGCGTGAGTGAAGGAGGCTTTGTTGCGAAATAGGAAGCCGATTCTAGATTTATTTTTGGATTGCAGATGTTTAATATGAGTCTGGAAGGAGAGTTTACAGTCTAACCAGACACCTAGGTGTTTGTAGTTGTCCACATATTCAGAACCGTCAGAACAGTCCAGAGTAGTGATGCTGAACAGGTGGGCGGGTGCGGGCATCGTTCAGCCACAACTCGGTGAAACATAAGATATTACAGTTTTTAATGTCCCGTTTGTAGGATAGTCTCGATTGGTTTGGAGCCCGTAAAATGGCTGCCACCCCCTCCGGCAGCATTGCAGATCTTATGTTATATTTGCATTTCCCCCCTGACTGAATTTGTTATTTATGACTTATTGTGAATTATTCTATCCAGACTCTCATCATGTACAGTATATCTTAACGTCAATCATAATGGATCACATTCATTGGACATTCGGGTTTATCTAGAGACTTTTCTTTCTCATATGTTGTGTGGTTGCTGTGATGTTCACATACAACCCTCTCAGGCGGGAGGAGGGGAACTCAATCGGGGTCTCAACTTACTGTTGAGGGTTGGCATGGTAGAATACACAAGGTGTGCATCTATAGTTTTTCTGTTGTTTTGACAGTCACTAAATTAGCCATGTCTATTAACACTGTTTAGGTTGGTAAATTAGTCTCGCCAGTTATCTAAACTTGTAGTAATCATGGCTGAATACCGACCAGGCACACAGGGCACATAACCAGGGACCCTGACCTCCAGGGGGCCCCCATTGATTTTGTTAGTTACTCTCACTCAGATATCATTAACATAGCAGAAGTCATGGCAAAATGTGTAGTAATGGCTTTAAAACTGCAATCATTTAATTCCACACCATGGAGAAATGGGTAGATTTGCAGGAAATTATCTTTAAAACAGGGGGGACCAAATCTCGCTTATGGCCTCTAAAAGGCTCAAACCAGCCCTGCTCTCAGGTCTTCACCTCTCCTCCACTGATAGAGAGAGGAGAGAGAGCGAGAGAGCGAGAGAGCGAGAGAGCCAGAGAGCGATAGATACTTATCACAGTGGGAGGCAGTTCCTTGTTGAGAAATATCCCAATACAGCTTCATGTGTTAGCTGCAGAGTTAGAGCATTGTCCTTAGCTAGCTAGATATGTTGTGCTAGCTAGTGAATATGTTAACGCTATGTGCTAGCACTGGCAGTATGGGATTATGGAGAGTGAATTAAAATGTTTCTTCGTCATCTTGCTAGGTAGTTATGTAGCTGTGGCCATGTGGCTCGTATCAACAAGAGCTTTCTACAAAATAGCAGCTTTAGCGCAGTTAGCATGGATTCCAGACCATAAACAACACTCACGGATATGCACTGCCAAACAACGCTACTGCCACCTTCTGGTTTGGAGTATTTTAACAAGGCTGAGTGGCTGACGACTTTCAAGGTCTTTGCTGTGTGAACACAAAATAGATTGACTGCCGAAACTCTGGTCAGAGGTGCTAAGTACTGTCAGCAGGCAAATGTTGGACAATCCTACCGCTGTGTCTGAGCTTTTAGAGAGAAAAGAGCCTCTCCATGGACTCTCCCACTAGCCAGCTGATGAAAGGAAAGAGGGAAGAAAGGAGAGATGAGGGGGGTTTAATTTGGCTTTCACTGACTTGCTAATGTGGTTGTGGGGGCAGCAGCATGCACCGCTCCTGGCTGGCTGGCTGAGGCCTCACTTGGACACCAGATGGGAGGCAGGGCTAGTCCTGCTGGGCCTCAAAGAGGAGGAGAGGGGGAACATAGAGAAAGGGTAGCAGGGGGTTATGGAGGTGTTGGGTTTGAAATGTTAAAGTGGCCACAGGCCTTGCCCGGGGCTGAAGGTTGGGGATGTGTCTGGACCATGGAAAGGATGACTGTAATATTGTGTCCCTCAATCAATATAAGCTGTTTAGCAGTTCTGTATGGCTGTATAGTATAAGCCCTAGGTTCTGTATGGCTATATAGTATATGCCATATGTTCTGTATAGATATATAGTGTATGCCCTAGGGGTGTTGCAATGCAAAGGAGGGCTCCTGACATTTTGTGGAGAGTTATTAAAAGGAGAAGTGTGGCTCAGATGCAGCAGTGGAACAGATCGGGTGGTCAAGGGTGGGGGTGTTGTTGAGAAATATCCAAATTGATGGTCACGCAAATTCAAGTTTTAAACGTGTGCTGACTGAGGTTATAATTATACTCTGATTCCTGTTGAAAAAGAGGCAATCTGTGGGCAAGATGGATGTACCAATCCCAAATGTCCCTTTTAAGCTTTCTTCATTAGATTGAACTGCTGAACCAAAGTCATTTTGAAGTAGTGATCATAATGATCATTAAGTATTTGTATTTGTATTAATTGTGGATTATAGTAGTAGTAGTAGTAGTAGTAGTAGTAGGTGTATTGTAGTAGTATTTGTATTTATTATGGATCCCTATTAGCTACTGCCAGGGGTCCAGCAAAATGAAGGTAGTTATACAATTTAAAAAACATTACAATACATTCACAATAGTGTGTGCCCTCAGGCCCCTACTCTACTACCACATATCTACAACACAAAATCCATGTGTACTTGTGTGTATACTGCATATGTAATAATTTCTGTGTGTAAGCATGTGTCCGTGTCTATGTTTGTGTTGCTTCACAGTCCCCGCTGTTTCATAAGGTGTATTTTTATCTGTTTTTTAAATCTAATTTTACTGCTTGCATGAGTTACTTGATGTGAAATAGAGTTCCATGCAGTCATGGCTATATGTAGTGTTGTGCACCTCCCATAGTCTGTTCTGGATTTGGGGACTGTGAAGAGACCTCTGGACCTCTATCCACATCGACGGGACAATTGTGGAGAGGGTAGTAAGTTTTAAGTTCCTCGGCGTACACATCACGGACAAACTGAATTGGTCCACCCACACAGACAGCATGGTGAAGAAAGCGCAGCAGCGCTGAAGAAATTTGGCTTGTCACCAAAAGCACTCACAGACTTTTACAGATGTACAATCGAGAGCATCCTGTCGGGCTGTATCACCTCCTGATATGGCAACGGCCCTGCCTTGTTGATAGTGCTGTTAAAAAGGCAGAGCAGCGCTTTATTATGGACAGACTTCTCCCCATCTAGGATACTGTATCAATATGTTTTGACTCTGACAGTTTACAACCCATGGTTACTCCAAGCAGTTTAATAATCTCAATTTGCTCTATTTCCAGATAATTTATTTTAATATTTAGTTGAGTTTTAGGGTTTAGTGAAGGATTTGTCCAAAATACAACGCTTTT